>NC_034420.1:7820122-8011049 GCF_002078875.1 Numida meleagris
GAGCACCGCGCGCAGGGGGCTGCGGGCTGTGCCCAGTGCCGACCTCCCAGTGCGGGGGAAAGAGGCAGGAGGGCTCTGACACCTCTCAGTGCCCACAGCCCGACGCCCAGGAGCAGCACAGGGGCAGTGGGGATGTGGGGCAGGGGCAAGAGAATTTGCTTCCCAGGGCCATCCCCACTCCAACCACACGGGAGCTGTCATAGTGTTCCATGCCACACTCCATCAGCTCTGTCCTTCGGTGACAGAGTCCATATTTACATGGTGACTGATCTGGGCCAGTCTTGGGTGCTCCCCAAGGCTCGTTCAGCTGTAACACTAAGAACGAGGCCCCCGCTCATTAGCGAGCTCGCAAAGCACTGTGCAGATGTAGCCCCAGTGTGTTGGGCTGGGGCTCTCCCGCAGAGCACTTCCTCCAGGGACTCTGCAGTCCTGGGGGTGGTCGGAGTGGGGTTCTCCTGAGGTCGCACACAGTTCTTACAGCCAGGTTAGCATAACACTTCTGCTCAAAAACCTTTTTTTGGTCAGGAAAAAAAACCACCGCGCCCAGCAACAACAGCTTTTTGTGCTGCACCCAGAGGCAACAGCAGCTCAGCACAGGGCAACCGCAGGGGCTCCGCAGGACTGCACGGGAGCACAGATCTGGGCTGCCCTGGGTTGCACACTGGGATGTTTGTGGGGTGATAGGAATGGGGGTGCCCAGGTCAGCGCATCAGCCGGGGCTTTGGGTGTGCAGCTCCTGTTGGTGGAAGCAACCAGCACCTTCTCCCTCCCCCTGCAACGTATACATCCTATATATACACATACATATTGTGTGTGATATATACACCCACCTGCTCCCGGGGCCGTGGGAAGTGGAAATGCGCGCTCTCACCACTGGATGTCACTCCTCCCCACAAGAGTGAGGGGCTGGGGGTACCCCGTGCAGGGCGGGGGGTCTGGGGTGGGCGTGAGCCCCGGGAGGGAGCGGGGCAGGTGCCCCCATCCCCGCGGACTTGCCGAGAATGGCAGAGGTTTGCAGCAAATGCTGCAGCAGGAATACGGGGAGCGGGGCTGAGCCTGGTAGTGCAGGGGACCAGGAGAGATGCTCCGTTTCCAGGCTATAGGGACTGAGGTCACACAGCCCTGAGGGGGCTGTGGAGGAAGCATGGGGGGGTTACACCCACCCGCTGCAAGCTGTGGGCGGTGCTCATGCTCAGGCTAAGTCCCCTCTGTCCCTCATAAGAGAGCAGTGGGAGCTTGGTCCTGGGGATACAGGGTGGGCCTTGGCGCTGCGATGTGCTGGAGGGAGCCCCGGGCAGCCCCACAGCCTTGCCTGGCGTTAACAGGGGCTGTGGGTCTCGCCATACCAGCCCCCACCTCGTGACAGCCCCTGTGGGTGGCACCCACCTCCACCCCCTTAAATAGATACTGGAACACACACAGCAGCACCCAGCTTGTTCCCGTGAGAATGGCAATGGAGGTGACAGCAATGATGCAGAACATGTATACGTATACAATACAAGTATATGCTTTGGTATTGACGGTTAAAGAGAGTTTTAAGCCTAGAATGAAAAAATTCAGACCTTTGCTTCCTATCATACCCATGCAGCCGGCTTATCAGGGGCTCATCCAAATCCACCTTAAACAGTAGGAAGTGGGTTCTTACTAGAGACAGCTCATCAACCTCGGGGGCCGGGGGCGGCCCCCCCGTGACCGGGGCGGCGGGTTTGGGGGAGGGGGCAGGCGAGGTGTAGGCATGGTTGAGCGTGTCCCCCTCTTCCATTGATCGGAAGGCAGCCAGGCCCACGTCATCTCCCTGTATATCATCCAATGTCTCGGTGAGGGCCGCCAGCAGCGCTTCGTTCTCGCTGTCTATTATCTGAAAGGAGCAGGGAGAGGGATTCAGGTACCTTTTGGTCCTCCTCTGTAATATCCTTAACATAAACCATACTCAACAAGAAGCAAGCATCAAATTAGAATGGGAGCAAAGTCAGGCTCAGGAGGAGGATTGCTGCCTGCACACAGCTTCCCTTGCTCCTCTCTTCTTGTTTGAAAATTAAATATCTTTTGTTCTATGCCCTAACCTTGCTCGCAGTTACTAGATCAGGCTCCAGGGAAAGGCAGCAGGATACTCCATTTTTGGCTCCGTTTCTTTTCCTCCTGTTATTGGCACAAGACTGCAGCGCACACGAGTTCAGTGGGATACATTTCATCATACTCTGCTGTGCCTCATTGGCCTGTCTTTTGCGTTTCTTTTCTGTTTATCTTTTCCCCAGGAAGTTCAGCGGAAAATATGCATCTCGTGATGAAGGTCCGTCAGCGGGACTGGACCACTTTCAAGCACAGCATCAGCATAGCACCAAAGCCAGAGGGCTGTTATTATGGCCAGGTTGGAAAATATTGGGCCTTTTTGTTGTTGTTGTTGTTCCTTTTCTTTAAGAACAAATCCTCCTCCTTCTCCAAAAGTGACCCTCTGCAGGTGACCTGGCCAAGCTGGCCTCCATGTCAAGGGCCCAGGCATGCTCAGGAGGGCATGGCAGCCCTGGGAGGATGGGCACATCCAGGCCACGGCATGGGAGGAGGGAGAGCTTTGGGAAGGGCGGCTCCAGCACCTCCTCATTAGCCTTACTCTGCGTGCTCCATTTACAGACAGCGCGCAAATTAATGGGAGCACTAATCAGCTGGGGAAGGGATATTAATAGCGGTTCCACCACTCCTTCCCTCCCTTCTCCACGCACCCTGTGCTCCCCACACCTCTGCCTTTGGGTCCCTAGTGCTCGGCTGTCACCCAGCATGAGCCACACATGTGGTACTGCCTCCAGTGCATGGAGGGTTGCGTCCCCATGTCCCCGTGTCCCCTGGGTACCTGGAAGAGTTCGGAGTCGTCAGTGCTGTACTGGCTGGACTCAGTCTCAGAGTGCTCTGCGCACCATTGCAGTTCACCGAAGCAGCCGGCCGAGTCAAAGTCGCTGGCATCCAGCTGGGACAAATCGATCTCAGGGAAGTCGGAGTAGAGGTGCTCCTCACCAGACACCTCGTACTGGGGAGAGAGGAGAGCAGCAGTGAGTGTGCAGCCACAGTGCATGGGGTTTTGTTGGGGTCCCCACATGCGTCGCCTCCTCTCAAGCACATTGCTCAGACCTCAGCAGTGGCATTTTGGAATAAAACGGAAGCACCGGGCACGTGTTGAGCCCAGATGAGCAGAGCCTGGTGTGCGGCAGCAGGCAGTGCAGCCCGTGGTGCCTTTGATGATGCATGGCCGGCACCCAGGGCTCATCCTGCTACCCCTTGCAATAACAGAGGCGGGTGAGGGCCATGGGCGCACACATACGCAACACACAGGGCAAGGCTCTGCAGGGCGGCTTTGTGCCACTTATCCTGTCCCCATTCCTTCTACGTGGCAGCACAACACTCCTTGGGGAGGTGCACGCCCCAAGGCACTGCAGGGAGGGCCCCTCAGGCTCCTTGCACAGGCAAGAAGGGAAGAATGGCACAGAGATCATCGCTGTCTGAGTGCATGTGGGGCGACCAGAGCTCTAGGAACCGAGCTAAAAATATCCACTGAATCACCGAGCGCAGCTGAGACCTGCCCTGCTCCCACCTGGCTCCTCGCTGCCTGCACAGAGCTGCGCCCACCTGCCCCACTCCCCCCGTGCATCCCCAGCAAAACACGGGGCTCCGGCCCAGGGTGAAAGGTCTGTGCGCATCGCCCCAGCATTGGCTGCCCGAGGGGAGTTTTCTGGTGATGAGGGAAGCAAGTTTGTTTACATAGCAAATGGATTTCGAAGCAGGCAAACATCTGAGCACGTGAGAGAGGCAGAAAAACACAGTGGCCTCCACTTGTGCGGCGCTGACGGGCTCTGCTCTGCTACACAGCAGGGGGACAGGGATCTCAAAGCGAGCTGCAGGAAGGCCAAAGGCAGTGCTTCTGTCTTCCTCATCTTTTGCAACAACTCTGGCTCCCCCTTCTCCCTAAATCTTCCCATGGGAACACAGGCAAAGGGCTTTATTTTTAGAAAAGCCATACACACACATATATACGTGTGTGTATGTTCAATTAAAAATAGCAAAGCAGACAAAATCTCCTGCTCCTTTTGATATGCCACAAGGGAAAAGTTCTTGGTGCTGAGATCACAAGGAGCAGCTGACACCAGTGCTTGGGACGTCTTTTGATCAACTCCGCAGATGTGACACGTCCCCGTTGGCAACAGGGCTGGGTAAAAATAAACTCCTGCAATCCAATGCCGTGGAGCTGCCCCAGCCGGGCACCCGGAGACGGGCACTTGGTGCCCGGCACCGCAGTGACCCCAGGCAGCATCTGCAGTGGATGCTCCTGAACTCCCAGTGCCCCAGAACCCCGCACCCCTGTGCCAGGCCATGTGCCAGGCTTTCAGCAGGAGGGGTCTTTTCAGGTCAGCAGCACAGGTGCGGTCTGTGAACTGGTGCTCGTGCGGTATCAGCGTGGTACCAGTGAGGTACTGGTGCGGGGCTGCTGTGGGCATGGGACCTCATCTGCTCCAGCTCTCCCTTTTCCCATCCTTTCCACTTCCTGCTGCCTTGGGAGAGGAGTGAACTTTTGTTCTAATTTTACTCGGGAGTTTGTAGGAAGATCAGCCATGGGTTCTTGGTGTGCAGCCAGCAAACACCCATGGAGACATGCTCAAAAATTTGGAGGCATCCTCCAGCCCGGACACCTGGCCTGTGCACACTGCAACGTGGCTGCAGCCAGAGCTGCAGGGAGCTCTGCGATGTCCAACCCATCCAGCAGCAGGAACAGCTCCAGGGTGTCCCCATGCCGCAGCCCTACATCCTCTGGGGACACAGAACCAGAGCCTCAATACTGGGAGCATGGCCTGCCTGGGAGATGTGCAGGGACCTGTGCACTGGGGCTTTGTGCTCATTTCGTGGGTTCAGGTAGAGCTGGCCGTGCCCAGGATCCCTGCGCTGTGCTGTGGAGATAGCTGGGCTCCAGGAGCTCTCTACTCCCTGTACCCAGCATCCCTGTGTACCACGGCTGAGCCAGGAGCAGTGAGAGCATGAGGGACCAGTTCTCAGGGACATCCAGAGGTCACCGTGGTGACAGCTCTGTCCTGGGGCCCCGCTCTGCCAAGGTCTTTCCCAAGAAAGCACAGTGCAGCCTCTTCCAGGCAGTGAACCCTCCCAAGTCTCTTCTGTGCCTTTGCTGGGGAGCAACTGCCTGAGCAGCGGCAGCAGAGAGGCAGGGGACAGCCTCCTCATGTCCCATCATAGCTGGGGACTGCCTGGGAGCTGGGGCAGCCGCTGACCAGAGTCACATCTGAGCGGAGCCCGCTGAGATCAGCCAGGCACCAGCACTGGCACGGGCACAGTAGGTGTGCCATGGCCCCGGGCAGGAGGTCTGCAGCTTTGTCTCCTGCTTTGGAGCAGCACTAATTTCAGAGCGGGAGTTTGTGGGGTTTTATCTGCTGAGAAAGGAGCCCGGCTCTATTTCAAATATTGGATTAACAAGATGGGAAATGTTTTTTCTTCTCTTGCAATGTGAACTTGGGCTCCTCAGGCTTGACCAGCCAGCAGTGAGTGTGGTCATGGTCAGCCTGGGGGCTCCTGGAGAGCAATGGGTTCCCCCACGTGTGGCACCAGTGAGTCTGCGCCCACACCTCAGGGACAGCGCTGAGGCAGCACAGGCCCTTATCTTGCAGCCTCCTGCCTGCAGGCCCTTGAAGTCATGGCCAAGTGCTCTGCAGCACAGCTCCAGACGCAGCGGGCATGCCGTGCCCGTGCTCAGCGGTGCTGCACGAGTGCAAGGCTCTGAAGTCTGCCGGCACGGATGGGGCACGGCGGCCTCTCCATGGCTTAATCTCCGTTAAGCTGGAAGGGCAGATCTGCACCGCCACATGTCCCCAGGGCGCTGTGCAATTGGCTTGTCACTCACATGCCACTTTGCCGCTCTCTGCGTCTAATGAACAAAAAAAGGAAGGAAAGAGGGGGCTTCCCGGGGAGGGTGAAGGAAGGGGCCGGAGGCTGTGTCCTCACAGGGAGCAGGGCTGTGACTCACTGCTGCTCCATCCCCACCGCTAAGTGCCTGCTCAAGGCATTAAGGGATAAACACACATTCACGCACACACGGGAGACAGAGCTCCAAATTAGCTCTTGGATCCTGGCTGCAAGGCAAGAAAATCCAGAGCCCCATGGGCTGCCGCCACCACGGCCCTGCTGCAGGTGGTAACTCTGCACCCTGAGCTCTGAAAAGGAAAGAAACACCTTGGGCAGGGGTTTGGAGAGAGCCGTCCACGCTTACTGGGGAAATCCGTACTTACAGACTGCTTGAAATGGGGATTACGGCCGTGCAGGAGGCAGGCACCGTGCAACTGTTCTGGCTGGGGCAGCAGCACTGGTGCCACGCCACTGTCTCAGTGCCCCGTGGGTACAGACCATGCTCTGGGTGCCCCTATAGCCGGCACCTGCCTGTCCCAGGGCTGTCACTGCGGGGCCGTGCCAGCTCCTGCCCCACTCCCCGATAAGAGCACGGCAAGGGGCGGCTGCCCCTGGTGCCAGGAGGGGGGCACAGGATGGTGGAGGAGAGAGCTATAAATAAGAGTAAATACAGCGAGGAGGCACCTGGCCAGCGCTGTGAAGGTCACCGGAGCGCGTGCCGCAGATAAGCAGTCCCCCTGCCCACTGGCATTTGACAAAATGTCACCGAAGGAGCAGCACAGTGTCAGGTTGTGTTGCTGCCCCCCTCCCCACCCCCCACCCCCCGTTATTTATAGCCCCCGCAGTTCTGGGGCCACTGCCACCCCTCCTGCAGAGCTGTGGGGCTGCAGCACTGGGGCCTGCCCCGCTGTGGTGCTGCTTTTGGGGGGAAGGGGGCAGAGAGAGCTTCCAGCTGCCCAGCTCCGCACAGCCATGGGGTTAGGAGAATTTGCCCTCTGCACTCTCTTTTGTTTTCAATTGGTACTGATTTCTTTTAATGATTCAGCCCAGCCAGAAGGAAAAACAGCGCTATCATTTAAACTCGGACAAAGCAAACATCAGGCCGGGCCTTCCTTCCTCAGAATCAGCCACTGTTTGCCTGCACTGCTGCAGCATGGGGCAGCCCTGGCTGCAGTGCCAGCCTTACACAGCTCCCTTCACAGCTCCACGCATAGCTCCACACACACCACCATGCACAGCTCCATTCACAGCCCCCTGCACAGCCCCCTGCACAGCACTCTGCACAGCTCCCTGCACAGATCCCTGCACCATTCCATGCACAGCTCCCCACACAGCACTGTGCACAGCTCCCTGCACAGCACTCTGCACAGCTCCACACACAGCTCCCTGCACAGCTCCATGCAAAGCACTATGCACAGCACTCTGCACAGCTCCACGCACAGCTCCCTGCACAGCTCCATGCAAAGCACTATGCACAGCACTATGCACAGCTCTACACACAGCTCTGCACTGTTCCATGCACAGCTCCATGCAGACAAGCAGCACAGCCAAGCACTGCGGGCAGCGCAGAGAGCTGCCCAAGGTCTGCAGCACAGCCATAGCCGAAAGCACGATGAAAGTGTTCTCATTCACTGACTTTTGTCTTACATTAGAAGGGTATAATTAAGATCAACCACAAGATGCGAGTAATAGGAAATATTAAACATTAACTACAAACAATAAACATGAACTTGCCAGGATATCTTTGATACGGCGCAAAGATGGAATAAATTGCACTAAACTATCCTTGAGTCACAGCATGGACCCAGAATAAAGGAGCCTGAGATAGTGTGATAATGCCCTGAGTAAACAAAGGTGTACTGGAACATTTTAAACAAAGGTGTGCCGAGTTTAGGAAGAAGGGGAGCAGCAGAGTGCCTACATCGCAGGTTGTGGAGCTGCATTCTAATACTGTACCCACCGCTGTCTGTGTGGGCTCCGTGTCGCAGTCACACTGCACACCGCCATGGTGGCCTGGGTCTTGTCCCAGCCCGTGCCCAGAGAGGCCGGCAGGGAGCCCCTAGGACAGCGGTTCCCCCCAGCACAGGCTGCGCTGTGGGATGAGGCCAGTGCCTGACTCAGCGGGGAGCTGACCGTTAGCCAGTCTGCTGTCACCAAAATTCCCCACAGCGGCAACTCCCGGCTTTCAAAAGGACAGGATGAGCCGGCGATTATTTTCAGACCTTCCTCTTGCCACGCTCCGGGCGCCAGCAGCCACATGATGGCTGTGGGCAGGGGGCGGGTGGGGTGGCTGTGGGGCAGGAGGGTACTGTCACCGCACTTGTAAACCTCCCCCAGCCACACCAGCTCCAGCCTGTGGCATTGGAATCCATCAGCCTCGCTTGTGGACCTGCAGCTGTGACACGGAGAAGCCCAGAGGCTTTTGGGGCACACTGGGAAACAACAGGGAGAGGCACCCAGCAAACACAGAGTGCCACCAGGGCCACCCCCTGCAGGCACTGTCACCCCTTGGTCCCTGAGAAGTGCAGCCTTGGGGACCACGAGCTCTCCATCCACGGCACATCAGTGCGCTCTCCCATTGCGGCACATCGGCACACTCTCCATCCATGGCACATCGGTGCACTCTCCCATCGTAGCACACCGGTGTGGTTGCCATCTTAAAGCTGAGCACCGGCAGAAGAGGGGAGGACAGTGGGGGATGAACTACGATCACCAAAATCTCCTCCTTCCATGAAGGTCCTGGCTTGGCGCACAGCCCAGCCCTGCGGCTGAAGGGCCGTGATTTGGGGATTTGGGGCACATTCTGCTCCATGTCAGCAGAACTGCGTCTGTGAAGCGAGAGCTGAGGCTGAAGCCAGCCTAAATGCCACACATCTAGCTGAGGAGCGAGTGGGGATAATCTGCTGACTGCCACACAGCACTGCCTGTGCTATCCCTTTATTAGGTCTACGGCAGCGCCCGCAGGATCAGCTCACCCTTCCTCCCGTGAGGAGCACTCTCCGGCTGTTGTGGCAGGGGCAATGGGAAATGCTCTTGCCTCCAGGCTGGCACTGCAGCATCCACACCCGTATGGGGCTGTTGGCACCATGAGGAAGCAGAGCACTGACTTAGTGCTAATCAGGGCGAGGTGGGAGATGAGATGGAGAAGGTTCAAGCCCAGGTTAAGAAGGCACAAGAAGGATCTTTCCGCATTAGCCTGAGCTCTGAGCAGGTCCAACCACACCGTGACACTGCCACAGGCATGCTCAGTGTGACACTGGGGTCAGGGCATTCAGCACCAAAACCAAACGCAGTATGACCCCCAATGGAGCTTTATCTCCTGCTGGTCACCAGAATCCCCTCTGGGCGAGGAGAGGAGGAGAGGACCGCATTATTTTCTGCCCTTCTTGCCCTGCCCACAGGCTCCAAGACACCTGCATCCTCCCAGCATACTCACCTGCATGCTCTACAAGCCCTGATTCTCACGGCCAAGACACCCCTTCCCTCCTTTCCTGTGCCTGGCCACCCCCAGGGATGGTAAGTGCTGTGTCCCCATGCATGGCACAGTCCATCCCAGTTTCTGGGAGTGTGCTCTGGGGGTGAGCAGGGGCCCAGCAACGTGCTGTGCTCACCCTGCTCCTTCTGCACTTCAGGAGAGCCTCGCTGTGCCCCGCTCCCACATGGAAAACAAAGCTTTCGCAAGATGTCCAAGGATGAAAACCACCGTAGAAACGGCAAAACTACTCCGATCTCTCCGCACCTCCCACCAGGCCTGCTCCTTCATGCCTGGGCCCATATCCCAGCGGGGGTGGCAGCACCAGCCGTGCCCAGCCCTCCTGCCTGGCTCCACCACCTCCTGCTGCAGGCAGCGCTGCCCGTGCCGGCTCCTGCCTGCTGCCCCACGGGATCCGGGGATATATTGGAATAGTTCCAATGGTTATAGTGGGGGAACTGACACATGGGAAGGCAAAATGGGATCTGGTTGTTACAGGACTCGTGTCCCGTGACTGGCAGCTGTGAACGTGGCTCTGCAGGGTGATGGTCAACACCTCCGGGCCGGCTGTGGGCATGCCGGCACCACCCAGCTGCACTTTCCCTGGAACAACATGCTTCACATGGGGATTTCCCACAGCCACACCAACAAACACAACGCATTGCTTTGCCCATGTCTGCATTGGAGCTGGTGCCCCGGCAGCAGGCAGGAATCCCACCCGGGCAGTCAGCTGCCTGGCATCTGGGCTCTGCCGGCAGCTGCAGGTGTAGCAGGGTGCTGGGGCTGGTGCCACTGGCCTAGCTGCTCCTGCAAAGGAGTGGGCACTCCCTTCTCTCCCCCCAAAAGTGACTCACCCCAGAATGAAAGTGCTCTGAGATCTGCAGATAGAAAAATCCCTCTGAGGGCAAAATGCTCATTTAGGAGTAAATGCAAATGAGGGCGATCACACACGAACACAAAGCTTTGCACTCTTGAAAATTACCCCCTGCAAGGGACCACACCTTTCCCTTTCCCAAAACCCCAGCCCAAGAGGCACCGATAGGCGCGCAGGGAGCTGCACACCTGGGTGGGGCCTGGCCGCTCCCCACTGCAGCTGCTGGGGGCTGCTGGGGTGGCTGGGGATGCGGGCTGGGGGGGCTGGGGGGACTGGTGAGGGCTGCTGGGGGCTGGTAGGGGCTCCTGGGCGCTGCTGAGAGCTGCACTCAGCCCCTTCTCCAGCCATGGGTGAAGCCCATCACTGCTGCTGCCCAAAGCAGACCCGTCACTGCCCCTTGTCCCACTCCATGTCCTATGCCACTGCCTTCACCACCATGTCTGCTCAAGCAGCATCGTTCCCATTTCTGAGCTGAGCATCCCGCCCCGCGCATCTCCATGGCAAGGCTTGCAGGGGTTAAGGAGACTGCTCCATGTGCCACCTTCATCAACTCTGAATGGTCCCAGCGCCTGGCAGCACTTCCCAGTCATGTGAACAGCTCCAGTTACCCGGCCCCGCCGCCTCTGCGCCTCGCTTTTATCCGATCCATCTCCTGCCCAAAGGAGGCCATCCGTCCCCCCAATGCCTCTGCGCTGGGTGCTGGGGACTGCAGGGTGGCAGCAGGACCAGCTGTCCCTGTGCACTGCCACCTTCGCCTCCAATGTCACTGCGAGCGCAGCACTGCGTCTCCAGCCAGGCCCCTCGCACAGAGCCTGTGCACTCCATGTGTAAAGCTTCAAACCCCTACAATGTTCGAGGCAAGTGAAGGACCCCCGTACCCTGCAGCCCCCCCAGATCCCAGCACCCCGAACACAGCTCCACGCCATGGGTGCCCGGGTGGAGCCGCTCGTCCCCAGCCCCAGCCATGCTGTGCCGACTTATGCAAACAGCAGCAGGAGCTGCTTCAACTAGTTGGACTGCTGCCTCATGGTCAGGTGCCTTCCTCATCCTCCTCCTCCTCCTCCTTCTCCTTCCCAAAGGCTGCCGGGCCTCAAGCAGGCAGCTGCCTCCATCCCTGCTCCCAGGGGGCTCACAGTCCCTTGGGAACAGGCACGGGGCTCCCAGCCCCAGGCTCAGCTTGCTCTTATCTCCCACATGCTGCCAGAAGGCAGTGAGATGCAGCTGCGAAGCAGCGCCGTCAGCGAGTTTCACAGTCCTTGAGGTGTCCTCAAGTGTCCCAGTGCTGCCGGTGCAGAGTGCACCACGGCAACTGGAGAAAAGGTTGTCCGTGTGCAACTGGCACCAGCATGGCACTGTCACAGCACCGGCACATGCAGCTGGGAGCAGAGACTTCAGGAGGGGACAGAACCCAGTGTGGGTAGAGCAGCTGCTCCAAACAACCTCTGCAGCATTGCAAAATGGAGGAAAAATCCAGGATGTGAGCATCATGCACCATTATGCAAATCTCATCCCACCCATCCCGGCACCAATCCCACACTGTCAGGGATGGCACCTGACCTGGAGCAGTCTGGCTCTGCACAGGGACCTTCCTGCTTTGCACAACACTCCTTGCGTTTCAGGATTGCAGGAACTCCTCATGAGTCTGCAGGGCCCCGGCTGCAGCTGGGAAATTCTCTCTAATCCCCCGGCCACTCACACCAGCTTTGAGCCGACGTTTCCATGCAACAAAATCAGGCTTTTGCCAAAACCAAAGGACCTGGAGCCAGTGCCTGTCCCAGGCTCCATGGAATGTTCTGCTCTACTCTGCACATCCCTTGCAGTTCCAGGCCCTGAGGTGGTGGTGCCAGTGTTCTGGCTGTTGGGGTGCTCTGCCAGCTGCTGCTGCGTGTCCTTGATGAGCTTTTCTGCAAAGGTAGCATCAAGCGGGAGGAGCGGGGAAACCTGCCTGCGCTGAATAGTAAAATCCGCTGGCAACACTGTGACGCTTCTCCAGACGCTGTATCTAAATATAGACTGCACATTTGTTACCGTGCCTGCTCCTGGATTTGGTGTGAGGAGCCAGGCTGCTGCATGAGGCTGCCCTGCTGCCGCCAGAGCTCAGCCAGCGCTGCAATGGGATGAAGGTGACAGTGGCACTGCCCGAGAGCCGGGCACACACCCCAGCACCCCAGAGAGGTCAGGTGTCCGCAGCACAGCCACGAAGGGATGTGCAGAAGAAAGTAGGGATATTTCTGTGCGAGGCTGTGCGAGCAGTGGGATGGAAGTGCTGGTCCCGGCTGGGAGGGATGCACTGTGCAGCACAGGTTGGTCATTGGCTGCCGGCCCTCCCCGCTGCGCAGGACCCAGCGGGCAGCAGGTGCAGTGCTGCAGCAGGAGCCACGGTCACACTGCATTGTCTGAAGGAGCAGGTGGGCAGCACTGAGCTCAGCAAGGCATGGCTGCAGCACAGGTCCTGCAGAGGGATGGGGCTAGCGAGACCCCCTGTGCTCCGGCTGTGCCGAGCAGACCCAGCTGTGGAACAGACCCAGCCCAGGAGCAATGCTGATGCCTGCACTGGGTTTTTAAAAATACCTCTGTGATTCAAAGTGCCCTGGAGAGCAGCAGCAGTACCGAGGACACCAGCACAGGATGCTGACCCAGCCCCAGAGGGCAGAGATCTGCACTGCCTGCAGCCAGGGATGGAGCCAACACAGCCAGAGATGGATCATGCACAGTCAGGGATGGAGCCAGCACAGCCAGGGATGCCAACACTCACTCTGGCTGCACTCGCTGTTTGCCTGAGGCTATGGGTGAGCAGACATCCATGCCAAACATTCAGCTCACACCAGGCTTTGCTCCGCTGTTGCACTTTCCTGAGGGAAGGAGATGTGCCCCAAAATGTGCTGGGGATTCGCATTCTTCTTGACTCCTTGCCAAAATTCTCTTGAGGGATGCAGCTCAATGACTGGAAATGGGGTGCTGCTGGGAAGGGGTGGATACTCAGGGCAAGAGGAAAAATGAGTAAAAAAGGTAGGGATGCACTGCATCCCAGCTGGGTCGAGGCAGTGCCGGCTGCACACAGCAGCCACCTCCTCCACTCTTGGCGCTGAGTCCCATTGAGACAGGGCCAAGGAGGACGGGAACTCCAGGCATCCCGTGCTGCCGACTGGGTCACGCTGGGACACCTGCTCCTAGGGCACCACTGCCAGCACCGCCAGCACGGCTACATCCCCTACCCCGTGTCTGCAGAGCTGGCCAGGGGCACACAGCCAGCTGAAGCAGCCCCGCAGCCCCAGTCTCCCCACCTCCACTCCATGAACTTGGGGCAGCAGCTGTGGCAGAATGGCCAGAGCACAGCCAAGGAGCTCAGGACTGCTTCCCACACATGGGGATGGGGGAACAGAAGGATGGTGAGCGCTGTCCCACAGCCTGCACACCCAGCACACTCCTCACCTCGCAGTGCTCATTCTGGGGTGAATCCAACCCTGCTGTGTTAGCAGCAAAAACAAAGCCTGAGCCACTGCTCAAAGGACCAGAAAGCTGCTGAGCTCACCCAGTCCTCCCATCACACACCTTCTGTCACACACCTCCCATCGCACACCCTGTCACTTCATGCCTCCCATCCCACACACTCGTCCCTCCCTCCTTTGAAGGCCCAGAGGCTGCTGGAGCAGGCTGGCATCTGGTGGGAACAACATCGGCACCTGAGCATCTACAGCAGGAGTAGGAACAGGATAGGGACAGAGAAGAGGACCACTGCCCCAGCTCCCAAGCCCCCAGACACAGGGGCACTCAGCCCAGGATATCCCCACATGGGGACAGGAAGGAAGAAGCACACAGCTCACACAGGAAGCTGAAGAAACCTTCAGGTTCTACCTGGGAACCAGAAGCAGGGATATACTTGGGCCCTCTTTGCTCAGTCTTACAATGTTCCAACGAACTCACAGCACAGTTTATTTTGTGAGACTGCAGGAGAACTTGAAGCCATCAGATCCTCCCTGCGTGCCCCACTTGGGGTGAGGGTGCAGTTTAAGTGCTCCATTTCTCAGCCAGACCTCACAGATGGCAAAAGTTCATCTTTTAGAGTAGAGTGGATGTTGGGAAGCGAGTCCAGATGAGAGGGAATGGCTTGCGGAGCCAGGAGCAAAAGGAGACATTCCAGTGCCTTCCCAGGCTTCTCCTCCTGCCCATGCCCAGAGAACATCCCGAGCACAGGCTTGCAGCAACTCGAGAAAGCCAAAAATGGGGCAGCATTGCTGGAGCAGCAAAGCGAGGGCCAAGCTGGGAGCTGCTGCCCTGCCCCAGCGCCTTTCTCCCACTTTCCCCAGCTCATGGGGCACAGACCCGCGTGCTGCTGCTGGAATTTGGGTAGCAGGCCACCATGCGCTGGTGACACAGAGCCAGGAGCAGCTGAAAAACACAGCCTTAAAATAAAAGCTGGCGGCAGGCAGACTCAGCTTGGCATCACCTGAGAGACACACTAGAGGCAGGAATGGGGACGCATCCGGCAGCTCCCTGAAAGAGAGCGGTGCAGGCAGCAGCACCTAGGTGCATGGGGCTCCCACCTGTGTGTTTCACCTCAATTCTCCATCAGTGCATGGCTGCGCCTGGCCCCTGCACTGTGCCCCCTGGAGCAGGTTTGCTGTGAAAGGCTCCACAAGCTGCCTGCTGCCCCCGCTGCTGGGGGCCAGGAGGGGAGTGCAGCTGCAGTGTGGCCACATCCGTCCATCCATCTGTCCACCAGCAGCACATGCTACAGCCACCCTCCCATGGCCGCAAGCAAACACTCCAGGACATGGGGTCCCAGCACGGTGGCTGCGAGCCTGTCCCCAGGCTGTTCCCTTCCTGCTGCCACCCACCCTCTGGAACAGCCCTGGCTGCGTGCACACGCGTGATGCCTGCTCTGGGATCCCTTTTGGCACCCAGAGAGTTCCCAATGCCAGCAGTGCCTCAGTTTCCCCTCCCAACCCTCAGAACAGGCCCTTGTCCCCATGGGAGGATGCCACCAGTGCCTGCCAAGGGATTGCAGCTCCCACATGCTGCCATGCCTGACAGCCGGCTGGCATCCATCTTGGCTGCTGGCAGGGACCGAGCGCCGTCCTGGAGAAACCTCGGCAAACCTCGAGCCCCGTGCTGCTGTGGGCAGCCCCTCGCCATGGCCATGGCCACGGGCACGGCCCCACGGGGCACGCAGGGGGAGTGGCGCGGGGCAGCCAGCGCGGGGACAACCAAAGAAGGAAAGGAGCAGGACGGAGCGGGAGCTGCCGGCACATACTGTAAAAGGAGTGGGAATGGGGACTGCAGGGCTCCAGCTCAGAGGCTTTAAGATGGCTTTGAAGCTGAGAGGAGGAGAAGGAGGAGGAGGAGGAAGAAGAGGAGGAGGAGGAGGAGGAGGAGGAGAAGAAGAAGGAGGATGTTAACCCTCCCAGCACTGTGCTACTGCTGGGGCACTGCGATAAGTAGCGGGTTTCCCAACACCAGATGCAGCAGGGTGCCCCCCACTCCCATCCAACAAATTGCACCTGGCTGTGCTATCACACCCTGGGAGATGCTGCCCTAAGTATGGACCACCGCGTGGAGAAGGAAGAGGAAGATGAGGAGGAGAAGAAGGAAGTGGAGGCAGAGGTGGAGAAGGAGGAGGCAGCACAAAGCAAGTGCCCGTGGGATGAAACCACAGTGGTAGCCCCCATGGATCCAGGATGATCGGCAGCGGCACTCCCCAGACACTGGCTGCTCTGTGCCATGTGCTGCCCCAGGAAAGTGGCCCCCAGTGCCCACACAAGGCTGCGGGAGCACAGCTGGGGCACTGGAGTTTGGGGGAGCTCAGCTGCACCCTCGGTGCCACCCATTTGGCGCTGCCATTGCACCAGTGGGCAGCAAGGCCACGTGGCTGCTCAGCTGCCCTCCTCGTTAAGCACAGGCGTAACGCTTTCCTGCTTATTTTTTTCCCTCACAAACATCAGCCTTGGCCCTCCCTGTTTTTATTGTTGGATTCATCAAAGCTTCAAGAACCCAAGCATGGTGATTGTAGGAACAGAGGTATCAAGCACTTAACTGCAACTTCCTTTCTTTGAAATGTTTATTGGTCATTGACGTCAAGTAATTATTGAGAATTATTAATTAAGAAAGCATTTAAGAGCATTGCTTTTGTTGAGGTTTTGTCCTTACAATTAGTTTATCAGCCAGCAGAAAAAACATCGGCCTTTCCAGTTGCTTGGAGTGAAGCAAAGCTCCTATAATTAATTTCCTTTTCCTCAGCAAGTGCTTTGCTTTGACCCACCTTGGGGACATGCCTTTCCCCAGGTGTGCCAGCCCTGCCAGCTCAGTGCACAGAGCCAAGGGACCCCAGGGAGGCTGCTGGATGGGAACACCACGTCCCCTCCACTTGGCAAGGGCAGCAGCACACGAGAAGCGGCTCCTTTCGGGAAAACACCCCAGCTGCCCCAGCTCCCATCAAAGGGTTGCTTCCTTATTCCCTACTCAGGCTGCTCCAACTGAGGACAAATCCTGCCCCAGAAGTGTCAGCCATTCCCCGACCCTCGGTGTCCCGCTCAGCAAGTGGGTCGGCTAAATATAAATGGAACAGCCCGAGCAGCTTCGGCACCAGGCACTTTCTTGCCTTGCATCATTGCCACCCTAGAAATGATGGCCTCAAGATGGGGCCTGGCTCAGCCTGTGCTGTGGCAGACATGAAATGCTGTCATGTTGCGAGAGGCACCACGGAGACCTCTCCTTATAGCAGTCAGCCCAGGCTTCCATGTTGGCCAAGGCAGCCACCACAGGATGAGGGACCAGGTGAGACCAACATCCTTTGTACAGATGTTCCCAAGAGCCGTAGCTGCAAACTGTGTGCACACCCTGCACAGAACAGGCCTGCAGGAGGGAGATTTCCATTTATCAAAAGCAGCTGCCCAAGCTCCTGAGCACACACAGTGCAAGCTCAAACCCCATCATTAAGGCTTGGCAGCACACCGCCAAGCCCGCGGCACAGGCATGCCCATCCACAAAGAGCGCGTGGGTTTGGCTGGTAGGGCTGCACCAAGAGCCTGAGTGTGGTACATCAGTGGGTAAGGCTGGAAGGCTGCAGCCTGCCTTCTGGGCAGCTGGGCAGTGCAGACTCTGTGGACCCAGCTTGTTCCAATTCTAGCACAGATGCCTTACCCGGTGCAAGCTTCCCACTAACCCCTCTCCTTCCTCCTCAGCTGCACTTTGGTGGCTGGACACAGTAAAACCCCAGTGCTTCCTCCACCCACTAGGACCAGCTCCACGGCTGGGGCCAAAGGCTGCAGTGCCAAGGAGGGGCTGTGCCAAAGGGACCCACCACTCAGCTGGGGACAGGCACTTTGCATCCTCTGGCTGTCTGCAATCAAATATCTCCAGCCTCTCCCCCAGCCCAGAGGGTTCATTATTAGGGAAAAGCACTCAAATGAGGCAGCTCATTAAAAGCAGGAACAGATTAGCCCAGGAACCAAGGAACTCTGTGGCTGTGGAGTTCAAGAACAGGACAAAGCTGCCCTTCCCTTACAGGCGCTGTGCAACCCTGCCTCAAAGCATTGGGTTGAATGGCACAGCCCAAAGGACCATCAAAGCCCTGCTCCCTCCCAGGGTCTGCAGGAGCGTGGAGGTGGATGAAGGAAGGAGCAGAGCTTGAAAGCAATGAGAACACGCCCTGAAATATGAGTGGAAAATGTCTGCTCCAGCCCAGACAGTCAAGCTGCGGCACTGCCTCCTCCACTCACCACGCATGGTCCCAGCACTGCTCCGGGCCCCCAACAGGGATGCTCCAGGGAGGAAACCTTTGGGCGGTGTGGGAGGAGAGGCAAAGGCAAGCAGAGTTCACAGCTGGGGCCACCAGAGAGAAACAAACCCTGGAAAAGAATCCTGCTCCATTTCCCACTGCAGGGAGGGCTTTGCAGGCGGTCTCCCACGAACCACTGGGGAGCAGCCACCGCGCGGGGCCTGGCGGCAGGGTAAGCCTGCCCTGGGCCCCGCACTGCCCTGAGCCACGGGGCTCCACAGTGAGGAGTCGGGGCTGTGCGATCGCTGCTGTGAATGGAGGTGGAACAGTGCTGCTAAAGATAACTTTGTGCAAAGGTGCTATTAATAGTGATACTACAGGGGTTTTGCTGGTTTTCTTCTTGTGTTCTGCAAGGCTCTCCCCTGGGACTGATGGAATAGGGCCTGCCACAACTCCAGGGAAGTGATGCTGCATGGCAGAGCCCAGCAGCACAGCAGAGCCTTGAAGGCACAAGGACGGGCAATGATGGCCAGCACCCGGCAGCCAGCCTGCCACCTGCCATGGCCGCAGGCCTGGGCCAGCTGCAGGATCCCACACAGGAGCTGCCGGCCACGCTGCCGCCGTCCCGGTTTCCATGGCAACTTCAGCACTCGGCGCAAGATGGAGATGACGGGATCAGCAGGGAAAGTAACTGAGCGGAGCTGGCACCCTCCATCTGCAGCACAGCCTCGCCAGCCCAGGAGCCTCCAGGCATCTGGGTCCCCCTCATGCTGGCTGTGGTTGTCCCTGTGCCACTGCTCCCTCCCTGACAGCCAGCCCCATCCTGACTGCACACACAGCACCTGGCTGGTGCCGGGCCCCAGAGCGGCTTTGTCACTCCTGGTGGCTGCAGGGACAACTCCTGGCTGCACCAGCTCAGAACATACCACTGCCCAGCCTGCACAACCTGGTACTGGAGCCTGCCTGGTGGCAGCGCACAGCCCTCCAGCTACAGGAGCTGCTGGGGCTGGGCCCAGCTGCCACACTCCCCAACCCAAAAGCTACGCCAGCACTTCTTGGGGGTCCCCAGCCAAGTCGCTGTGCGTGGTGGCCGCATTCCAGGCCCTGGAGTGGAGATAGCGGGGGTGAGAGCCGCGTCCCCCCCGCCGGGTCCCCGCCACCGCCTCCTGCCCACACGGGGCCCTGCAGCGCAGCCCTTCTGCACAGCGCTGCAATTAGCCTTGCTGACCCCTGAAATCCTCAGCCTGGCTAAGCAGCCATGCATTAAATCCCAGATCCAAGAGTGGAAATAGACTTCGTAAAAGGCTTATGGCCCTATTTATTACATTTTACGCATGACGGAGTCCAACAGCACAGTGGCGGCGCTGTGGTCGGCACTGGCTCTGCCCGCACGCTGCGACAGACGGACAGACGGACCGGGAGCAGGCAGCCGAGCCCTGGCGGGTGTCTGCTCCTGGCTGGCATTGAGTTGCCAGCTGAGCACTCCAGCAGACGTGGGCAGGCGGGGATATCGATCTAGATGAAAGCTAACACTGCTCTCGGGGATGGGTAACCGTATCTGCCGCACATTTGTATTCTTCAGAGCAGGGCGCGATGGTTTCAGCCATCTGCCGGAGCAGCTCCGGGATCCTGGGGACGCTCCAGGCCCTCTGCCCGGCTGTATGCTGGGTGTGCAGCCTCTACCTCCTCCATTTCACCTCCACGTTATCAGGGCCCAATGCAGCAAGTAGATGAGGAGGTCATCACCACTGAGGGTGATGGGGCCTCGTGTGAATTGAGACGCAGCAGCAGGTCTCAGAGCCACACTCAACACTCATATCGTGTCCTCGCATGTGGCCCTGCCAAGAACGTGGGACCAATGGCGATGTCTGACAGATCGCTCTGCCACGTGCCATGCAGTCAGTCCTTTGGTGCCACCAGGCGCAGGGAAGGCCACCAGCAGGACCTGGCGAGGACATCCCTGACAAGGGGAAATGCGCTTCTAAGAGGTGTTTTGGCTTGGCATTTCAAAGGGGCAGATCACAAGTCTTTCATTAAACAAGCTCAGGACTTTGATGTGTGCAGTGCCCCAGTCACCTAAGGACAGAAGGACCTTTGCTCTTCCTTCTTTCCCTTCCCACTGCCCAGCCCCATGCCACGTTTGGTGGCTCCATTCCAGCAGCTCTGAGTTATCACCCCCAGTGCCAGTCCCCTTCACAGCACAGGACCCGCAGGTTTTCCCTGCAGCTATAAGCTTTGCTCCGTGTGGTTTGGAATCTGGCTCCTTCCTCCAAGGGAAGCAAACCAATGGCATGTTTGGGCATAGATGGGCTCCCACCTCAAAAGGCAGTGAGACATCTAGAGAAAAATCTGCAGTTTGGATCCAGCGGGCTGCCTGCTTCCCCCCTACCCCGTGTGAGCTCTGCAGTGCCCAGGAAGCTGTGAGCCACAGCCAGGGAACAGACATGGAGGTCACTGTGAAAGGTCTGAGCTCCCCGCTGCACCCATCCACAAAGGTCCCAGCCCCTCTGCTGCGCTCTCAGGCTAATCCTCCCACAACAGCAGCAGCTATATTTAGGTATCTAAATGAGACAGAGAGGCTGTTTCCAAAAAGAGTTAGTTTGGGTTACATAAATACAGAGGGAAACTTAAAAGGAACTTAAGAGTGCCATAAGCGAGCAGCAGAGCCAGGGACAGTCCCTGCTCCCCTGCGACCTGCCTTTACTTTCTGCTGGACTTGGGGCTGTGCTCCCCAGTACTGACAGGCAGGCTGGCACATAGCACGGGGGCAGGTCAGCTCCAGTGGCAACACAGGGGAAATGGCTGGCATGGGGGAAGCCCCTGCCCCAGGACATGGCCCTGGCTGCCATGTTACCAAGTGGCACCTCACCATGTCCTGAAGAGCACCTTGCCTTATCTTTGGGTGGCACCTCACCATCTCAGCATGCAGCACTTCGCCATGTCCCCAGGTGGCACCTCGCCATGCCAGCACAGCTGCTCAGCCCCAGCCCTGCAACAGGTCACCAGGAAAGGAACCCAACCCTGTGGGCAGCACAGGAGGAGCGAGCAGCAGAGAGGAGGCACCCCGAGCTCTGCAGATCGAGCAGCAAACCAACCGAGCAGCTCCAGCCCTCCTTGTCTGTGCTTGCCCAAACAGTTCCCCGCGACCTCCCACCCTGCTCGGCTGCTGGCTTCCTTCCTCTTGCATTGACTTCCATATCCCGGAGCCTCTGCCCAGCAAGGAGGAGACACACGTGCACGAGCGTGTCCTGCACACCCACTGCTTCTCATTCCAGCCCATGGGGGTGAAGGGTGGGGGCTCCTGGGGTCTGTGTGCTGCAGTTGCACGAAAAGCAGCCTCCGCGCCAGCGCTGTTGGTAACATGCACAGCAGGAGGTTTCGCACCACGCGCTTTCATTTTCAAAATAAGAATATAAATAGACATACATATTCCTTCCTAAAAGGACATGACAGCAAGAAAAAAAAAAACAGCTCTAACACCATCCAGCCTTTCAGACTGAGAAAACCACAGGGTTTTCATGAGGCCTGAGTTCTGTTATCTGAGTAATAGGTTTTAGCACCCAAAAAAATTATGTGCCAATCTCCTGGTGGGGCCCAAATATACACAGAAACTTCCTTCTCAAGAAAAGCAGTTGCAGTTTTTTCATTATTAGCATGGTTAGGTCGTAACTACCTGTGTGCATGCCTGCTCACAGTGACACATACTGCTGGCTGCTTTAAAGCTTCAGCTCCAGCTCTGCAGAGCCCAGGGGCTTACGCTGCTTCAGGGAAGGTTTAAAATCCTGCTGGCCCCACGGTGCTGAGTGTGCCCACAAGCCACACACTGCTCCCAGGCAGGCTGCAGGGACGAGGCAGGGAAGCAGCTAAGCATTGCGGTTTAAAGAGAGCTGGCAGCAAGGCAAAATTTAATTAGCTTCAAGTGAAGGGCCATGAAAGTCGCAAACATTTGCACTGAGGCTGTGAAAGTCCTGGGAAACCAGGAGACACAGACTGCGGCTGGAACAAAGCTCACCATGGGTGCGTGGGCAACCTCTGCAGGGAGGGAAGGGCACGGCCAGCTGCACAAATCACTGCCCTGCTCTGCCTCCAGCGCTGAGGTCAGACAAAATATTGCCCCAGGGGGGGTCCCGGGTGCGCTCCCCACGTGCGGTCTGCAGCACTCACCCTTATCATAGCACGGGGACAGGGGAGCACATGCTCTGCATGGAGAACATGCAAGGAGATCCAGGGGAGCAGCAGCAGTGTCCTGTTCAAAGCGCAGTGACACAACTGCCCGCATGTGATGCTCATAGGGCAGAAGGAAAGCCAGTGGCAGTCGTGTGAGTGTTATGCTCCACATCTGCAGCTTGCTGCTGTCACCCAAGTGTGCGTCTGGCCACCACTGCAGCTGCAGCCAGGGCTGCTCCCTGCCCTGACCCAGCCCCTGTGCACTCATAGGGTCATAACAGGCTGCTGCTGCAGCACTTCCTGACACATCCCACAGCCACACTTGCATTTTCTTGAGAAAAAACAACATACCTTACTCCCACTAACCCCACTGGGCTAAAAGCAAAACGAGGACTCAGCAAGCAGGCTGCAGGCTGGGCACCACGGAGCGTGCTGCCTGCGCCCTGCGGTGGTCCCTGCACTCTGACTGTGCTCGAGTGCTGCTCTAGCTGCCGGGACACCACAGGACAGCCAGATCCCCAGCTGTCACTTGCAGGAGGTGAAACTCACAGCCCCATCTGGGCAGGAGAAACGTGCTGAGCGGCGTTAAGGCTCCCTGCTGGCTGTGCCCCCCCCAGCACACACTGTGCAAGCTGCCTCTCAGAACCCCCCCCCCCGTGCCAGAATGCTCTGTCCTCTCCCCTCCATCTCCCCCTGCCACAGGATTTCCTTGCTCTTGATGTGCGCAAAATTTAGGAAATGAGGACTCCTCGGGGACTGGGTGGGGGAAGCAGCTTTTGGCGGGTGAGGGGGATGGAGACGGGGGGGAGGAGGACACCTCCCACCCCCTCATCTGCCTGGGCCCAGTGTGCTCCCGCAGCCCTGCCAAACAATGGCCAGGAAGCGAAGTGACAGCAGCAAGGAACTTTCTGCAAACTGAACCAGAAGCAGAGGTGCCTGCCGAGCAGCGCTGGCTCAGCAGAAGGGGCTGCCTCAGCCCTGCCGCTGCGGGCGGCCAGCTCACGGCGCAGAAGCAGCACAGAGGAAGAATTTAGAAAATGCATCGCAGTAAAGATACCGCTGCTCTGCAATCGTATTCGCTGCAAGAGCTCCAGGCACTCGTTTCATCCTCAGCCACCTCAGCACAAAAACATCCATATCAAGCATGTGCCACTGCGTGCTAGGGGAACACAGAAGTGTCACATCAGCCCTCGGGGCCACCAGTGTCTTTCCCAACGCAGCCCCCAGCCCAGGGACTCCCCTCTGGTCCCTGCTGGAGAGGAAGCACTGCGAGGCCCCTCACCAGGTGACCGGCTGCAGAGGGATGGGGATGTAGGAAGCTCTGTGCCACTTCAGCAAGGTCTTTGTAGCACTCCCACGGCACGCTACCCACAGCAGCATCCTACCCACAGAGCTGCTCTGTCCAGGTACAGGGCACCGGGGAGGTGCCCAGCACCCAGCGCCTGCGGCTTTGTCTCAGGACAGCGGGAAGTGAGATAAGCCAGGCATTTTCCCTAAGCCCCAGACATCTGCCCGGGAGCCAGGAGTGATCAAAGGTTAAGCCTGGCTACTGGATGGGGCCTTTGCATACAGCCCCCGAGCTGCACCAGTCTCGCACCCTCACCAGCCAATACACAAAGCACTGCATTGGGAACGACCGGGAGTTTTCAGCTCTTGCGTGGCCAAAGCAGAGCTTTCTAGCTTATATTTTTCCTTGTCTTAATTCTGCCATGAACGTGTTTGATGCAACAATCTGCAGCTCACAGCTGCGTGCTGCCTTTGCTGCGGAGCCACCCGAGGACAGCGCTGCTGGCACTGCAAGCACTGCCAGCTCCATGCAAAGTCCGTAGCGTTTCTTGGAAGCTCCCATTACACGTATATATATTTTTAAAAAGGCAATAAATAAATAATAATCAGTGCGATTCCACGGCTGGAGCTCAGGAAAAGTGCTGAAGAGCAGAACTGCCGAGTGATAAGTGAAGGAGAACACACTGGCCGCACCATTACCTGGGTGGCACAGCAGCGCGGCTGCCTCCCAAAGTAGGTCAGCTCACCCCACCTGACCATCTGCGCCATTAACTTCAACCTTTAGTCTTTGGCTCGTGACAGCCACGATCAGCACCCGCATCCCTCTGCACGTGGTGCAAGCAGCAGGGCATCCCCTTGCCTTCATTCGCCCGCTCTTGGGGTGCAGGTGAGGGATGCCCCAGCCCATCTCCCCATGCAGGCAGCGTGCACAATTCCTCCTCTGCTAAATCGCTTTCGTTCCGCCAAACCATCACGAGAAATGAAAGCCTGCACGGGGTTGCCATGGAGCGGGGCTCAGCTGCAGAGCGGGGGCCGAAGCGGATTCCTCTGACAAATGCAGGCTCCTCTTGCCCCACCACAGGGAAAGCCCCAAGTGGCACAGCCTCACAGGTGCTCATGTCCCTGGCCCTGCACAAAGCAAAGATGGGATTTTGGGGGAGGAAGGGCCCGTGGCCCCAGGACATTTTTCATTTTCAACTGACAATGTTTAAGTGCGGGAGCAAGCAGAGTTTCCAACTACAAAGAGGCTTTTGACATTGGAAAGGTTAATGTGGGAGAGAAATCAGTCTCTTTCACAAAGCTCCCTTTGCTAGAGGCATGAGGTTAAGACCTTAATTATTCACCTGTTGGAGAGGTGCCTTTCCATTACAGCGTGAGAGCAGGGAGGGATGTGCGGGTAGGTGGAGGAGCTGAGAGCAGGCAGGCTGCAGAGAGCTCTCCCGGGGGCCAGCCCTCCTCCCTCTGCTCCTGCTGCACTCTCCATCTCCTCCATACCTGAAGCTGCAACACACACGGCTGCGGGCATCCCACCTTGCAAGCAAAACACTGCTGGCGGCCACATCCGCACACATCTGTGCCACAGCCCAGCAGCACCCAGCAAGGTGCGAGCATCACCAGCATGGGCCCCCCGACCTGAGCTGCAGGGACAGCTTTGCCAGAGCCTGGGGCTGCCTCCACCACCCGGAGCCCAACACACACACAAAGCACAGTGTCGGTCTGCTCAGCGAGGACTGTCAGAAATTAGGGACACGCATTCACTTCATTACTACCAATACTGATCCACCTGATGCTCAGCCGAGGGCTTCAGTGTGCTCTCTGCACTCATCAATGGATTAAGCTGTTAGTGGGAGGCTGAGAAGTTAAAGAGGGAATATAGCATTTCAGCTCATGTGATCTTCGAGCATCTCTCCAAGCAGCAGCATGTTGTTATCATTTTTCCCTGCTGCACTTCACTGGGGGGTTTTAAACAAATCGAAGCCAAAGAAGCACAGTGTTCCTGCTTCTTGTGGGGATGCTGAGCCCATGCTCCCCGCTGAGCCACAAGGATGCCACTTTCCAGCACCCACTGCCATCTTCCATCGCCTGCTGAAGCGGAGTTGCACAAAATGGGCCTGTTTTGAGTTGCTGCAGAAGGAAATCACTTTTTCGTTGTTGTTAGAAAGGAAAGGGGACGGCAGGAGAAAGGCACGTATGGAGTGAGAAACCCTGATTTTCTCTCTGTAGCAATGCAGGTTGCACATGAATCATTGCTGTCCTCGATATGTAAATAGAGGCTTGCAGGCAACCTCAGCACAAGCCCATATAATGAAGGGACGGATGCAAATACCTACATTAACCCTTCACCGTGCATCTCCCGAGAGCCCTCCTGAGGGTTCCTCTGTCTCAGAACACAGATCACCAACACTGAGCCACTCCTCACCCAAAACCCACTGCAAAGAAGGGAGTGGGGAGAGGCTGTGGGGGAAGAGACGGAGTTCCTCAAGATTTCCACGGAGGAAACGGGTAATATTCATGATCTCACGGCCTCCTGACATCGTAGCCTCTTAGGATAATCTGATCCCGTGCTGAAGCACCAGGGGCTGTGCAGAAGCAGCTTTCGGGCTTCATTGAGCAGCCAGCACCCAGTTGTAAGCAGGGCTGTACAGTAGTAGTGGGGAGGGACGTCAGCGGCGAGCGCGGGGCCCGCCTCCGGCTCTAGTTCTAGAGAAAGCATGTGACAGCAGCAGGAGCCGCCACTGCAGTTTCATCAGAGGTTAAGGTACACGCACAGCACACACTTACAACTTAGTCCTTCCCCAAGCAGACGCATGCAAATCATCGCTGGGAGGGCTTTTTTTTTTTTTTCCCCTCCCTCCCTCTCTTTCTTTCCTTCTGTTTTCACATCAGCCTTTAACCCTTCCACGCACACAGGGGACAGAAGGAAAATGCAACGTTTGTTCCTCCGCGGAACAGACGTGGGCTGCATGGCGCTGCTGGGACCTGCGGCAGCCGGCGCGGATCCGTTTGCTGCCCGTAACGTTATATGCCCGGCAGACGTCAGATCAGCACCGACCCCACGTGCGCGCGCACAGCGCTCCCTCCAGCATCACGCACATAGGGGGAGAGGGAGGGAAAAAAGAGGGCACAAGCGCAGCGGTCTTATTTCATGAGATGCCATAAAAAATGGTCTCATTTCATCACAGGCCATTTCACGGTCCCAAATTCTGCAGGGGATGTTCACAACATGGTGGTTTTGCACCAGAGAAGGATGACAATCGTCAGGATTTCTTTTTTTCCCTTAACAGTCGCTTTTCGGAAAAAAAAGATTCCTAGATTGAGACATCAAATACTGACCAGAAAAGCAAAACGAAGCAGCCCTTCAGACGCGTGCTGCAATCACACGAGCTCTTCGCTCAGTGCTAAAGCCACAGAGAGCACACGGCGTGCTGCTGGGAAGCAGAGCCAGGAACTTTCACCTGCCTCGAGAGCAGCTGGGCTGCTGGGAGCTGCAGCAGCACTTTGGGGGATGACAGCCCCCAAACCTGCCTCCTTCCTCCAGCAGGCATTTCCCCCGGCAATAACAAATCCATCCAAACCAGAGAACGCAAACTGCTTACAAAACCTCCTCGGCCCACTTCTCACCCTCCCTGACCCTCCTGCTGTAATCAGCCTGTCATCAGCTCTTCGTTAAGAGCCAGAGCTGCCACCCGCTGCTCTGCCCCCAGCAAAGCACCCGCGTCCCGTGCCAGGCAGGAGCACGCGGGGCGGGCACCGGGACCACATCCATCCAGCTGGTGGCAAGACCTGCCTGGTTCTGTCTGGCACACGCACCAGGGGCAAATCTGATTTACCCAGTCCTGAGAGCTTGTTTGTTTGGAACCCAAACAGCAGGATTAGTCCCCGTGCGTCCCGTTCTCCCCCCACGCACACACACACACACAACCGACATATTCCTGCCGTCTGCAATCCCAAAGCTAAACTGGTGAGAGAGCATGGGTCAGGATGAATCCGCTCACTTCACAATCGAAGCTATTTTGTAATCTGGGGTTATGAAAGTGAAGGGCTGGAGGGATGATATATAACTACAGAAAACTCTTCCCACTTGCACCGGCCTCATCAGTCCGGCTGGGAAATGCGCGGTGGTGCTCCAGATCGGCCGCGGCTCCCGCCGCCGCCCGAATCATTGTATAGTGCCTCTCTTCCACCCCCCAAAATGGAAAAGCATGCGAGCCCTATAGCGAGCACAGCTCGCTCTCGTGATTGTGCGGGAGCTGCCAAGGAGCCTTAATCTGATTTTAATACCCGGCTCCGTGCAGGAGGGAGCCGATCCAGATTTTGGAGCCGCCGGTTCGCAGCACGAAGCCCCTTCTCCCAGCCCCCCCATCCCCTCCATCCCCCAGATCCCAGCCCGTATGCGTGCAACTGACGCTCGGCATGACTCATCCCGCAGCCCGGCTCTTATCGCCCCCACCGCGCAGCCCCCCGCACCCCCCGCCTTCCCCCCGGCGTTCCCCGCTGCCCCTCTCCCGCGGCCCGGAGGGGCTGCAGCGCCGGCTTCCCCCTCGCCCCACGCGCACGGGGTGGGGGGGCCGGAGCGGCCGGGAGTCCACGTGCGAGTGGTGCTGAAAGCGGGGGCCGGAGCCGCTGCGGTGCGGCGCGGTGCGGCGCGGGGGCGGCGCTGCCCCGCAGACCCCCTCCCCTAAAATCTCCCCCGCGCAGCCGGCGGTGCAGCGGCGGGGTCCCCCCGGGAGCTCGCACCGCTCCGCGGGGCTCCGCGTCGGCTCCTCCCGCACCGCCGCCCTCCCCACCTGGCTGTCAGCGAGGTAGTTGAAGACGAAGGAGGAGAGCGCCTCGTCGAGCAGGGCTCCGCAGTCCGGCCCCGGCTCCGCCATCTTCCACCTCCGGCTGGGGCTGAGGCGGCACCGAGCATGCAGCAGGCGCGGCGGCGGGGAGCCGGGCGGCCGGCGGGGCGGAGCCGGCAGCAGCCCCCGCCCGCCGGCTGCGGGTGCCGGGGGGGCGGCGGGAGGGGGGACGGCCCCGCACCGCCCCGCCGGGGGGACCCGCAGAGCCGCGGCCGCGCGTGGGGGCAGCGCTGCACCGGGGGGTTCCGAGCGGCACCGCCCGCGTGGCGCGTCCCGGGGTGGGGGGGGGCTGGGGAGAGCGGGGTTGCGGGATGGGGGTCCCGGGCAGGAGAGCGGCTCCGGGGGACAGAAAGCGGGGAGTAGCGAGAGGCAAAAGGTCTTCGGGCCGCCTTCGTCTCAGCAGTGTGCCTGCAGAGAGCCTCTCGATGTCACGTGCATCGTTTTCTGTCTCAGGTTTTGAGGCATATGCACGTTAAAAGCCCTGTTAGAAATAATTGATGACGGGACGAAAATCTCACGAATGTTCTATTTGCTTACCCGTAGCAATTACACGGGAAGGAGCAGGGCTCCGTACTGCAGCCTGAATTAGCTGCTGCCCAATCAGCCGAGCGGCAGCACCTGCAGCTAGTGGGGCCGCAGCCCCTGGTCCCATCAGAGGGCTCGGTGCCGGACACCTGTGTACCCAAATACTGATGTGGCACAGGCCATGAGGTGGGGAGCGATGTGCTGTGTTCTGATGGCTGTGCTGAGGGCCCCTTCCCCCAGCAGCCAAGCCTTGCTGCCCATCAGCATTCTCTCCTCGCTCTTGTTCCAAAGGCTCTTTCCAAACCCTTCGGCGGCGGCAGCATTGGGTTTCCCCATGCCCCAAGCTCTGCACCAGCAGATGTCACAGGCAGTGCTAGTCTGGTGAGAGCTGGGACATGGGGTTCTGCTGCTGGGGTGGGAGAAGTGAGAGAAGAGCAGCCAAAGCTCTTCCCCATGCGATGCTGCTTTAGTACTGATTACTGCTAAGGAGCACTGCAACCCAAGGCACTTTTCACACTGCCCCACCGCAGCGGAACTTCCCTCCCGCGGGAGCTCCATGCCCCAGAGCGCTGCCTGCAGCTCAGGCCACTGCGCACAGCAGGAGGGGCTGGGGCAGGAAATGGCTCTGGGACACGCGTGGTTTCCTGCAGAGAAGGACTGGGCTCCCCATGTCCTGCAGTGCAGCCCCAGCTCCCCTTTGTATGTGGTACAGGGAGAGTTGTGCTGCCAGCAGCAGTGTTTGCCTCGATGGGCTAGAAGCGGGGCTGGAGGGCTTCACACTGAATGGAGGCTTTCAAGAGGAATCTGTTGAATGACAAGTGAGGTTCTCCTTCACGTATCTCGTGATTTCCTTCATACGAGCTGTGCTCAAATGGGAAGTAACCATTTGTGGGAATCACTTGTAAAAGGCTCAAAACTCCAGCCACCGTGGCCCTGAGTTTCAGAAACACCTCTTCTCTCCCAGCTGGGCACGCGAGCACCCAAGGAGCAGAGTAAAGCCAAGCACAGCCTGCA
Source organism: Numida meleagris (assembly GCF_002078875.1). NCBI lineage: Eukaryota > Metazoa > Chordata > Aves > Galliformes > Numididae > Numida > Numida meleagris. The sequence goes on from NC_034420.1 coordinate 7,849,912, forward strand.
CTGCCCAACTGCTCCTCTGGACAGGGCTCCGTTTGGCTGCAAAACCATGCAGGGCCAGCTGGGGACAGGCCCTTGTGCCAGGAGGTGAGTGGAGGACAGCACAGGTGGAGCGCGACGCGGACACCTCACAGAGGGCACGTGCTGCTGGCTCTGCCCCTGGGTCTGACAGGATCCTGGGGACGAAGCTGTTGATGTGGCTGCGTGGTGGTGGTAGGATGCCCCCTCTGCTCCTGCCTGCTCTGGGCTTTCGCATAGCCCCAACGCTTCACTGTGCTGGTTGGTGGTTTTCCCTCTAGAACGGATTGCTCCAGAGGAATGGTGAAAGACAGGACATCTCACTGCTTTGTTCTGCCTCCTCAGAAGTCGATCCGGTGGGGACGGAGCACGTCCTGCCCGTGGCGGTGTGAATGGGATCCAGCGCTCTCCGTGTGCACGCTCCCTTCTCCAGCTGCACGCAGAGCAATGTGCAGTTTCACTATCAATTGTTCGTGACTTCCCTCTAAATCAAAACGTGAGTTTTGCAAGCAGGAGGGCTGGCAGAGCTCAAGGCCTGCTGGTTCTTGTAACTAAAGAGGTGTTGGCCGCGGTTTGCAGCACTCAGCCCTCTGCTGGGGCAGATAGGCCCTCCTCCAACTGCTGCCCTCCAGCCCCAGCCCCCAAGGAGCCAACGTCCCCAAGCAATGACACTTTCTGTCCCGTGATATGGCCAGCCGTGCCTGACAAGCTGGTTTTTGCTCTCTCCACCTCTCATAATCTCAGGTACCAGAAATTTCCTGATGTTTCTCAAAGAAGGGCAGGCAGCTGAGACCATGGCAAGAGGAGGAGCCCCGCAGCCTTCCCACTGTGGGGCTGAGTGTGCTGACCCCAACCCCGCTCCCACCCCAGCGCCAGCGTCGGCCCCAGGGATAGCAGAGGCTAGGTAAAATATAACAGGGAGAAGCCTGCACATGCCCTTTGGGAGGGCGAGCCGTGTCATTAGGGCAGCGGTCAGGGGGGGACGCGGGCTGAGTGCCCTCGAACTGCCAAAGGCCAACGCGGGACGCGGAGCGGAGCCAATGAGCGGCGCCGGGGCCGGAGCCACCCCGCGCCAGCGCCCGCCTTCGTGCTCAGGTTTCAGCCGCTGTGTTTGCGGATGGGGAGATGTTGTAAGGGCTGAGCAGCGCGGAGTGGGAGGTAGCGGAGAGTGGGGTCCTCTGGGTTACAGCACAGGGTTCCCCAGGAGCTCGCCAGCCCCACACAATGGTGTGTTCTCCTTGTCACCACCGTGGGTGATGGGCTGGTGGTTGGACTAGACAATCTTTGTGTTTTTACCAGCCTTAATGATTCTATGATACGTTAAATGAGACACCGTGGGACTGTCCCCAGGGCTCCCAGCCGTGCTGGTGGCCCCATGTGGCACTGAGCATCTCTGCTGGGCTCCTTTCCTCAAGATCCATTGCTCTCCCACCAAAGCGATGCTGCGCTGTGCCACAAACCCCCATGCAGAATGGACATCACACCTACCCCAGGGCTCAGCGTGCTGCAGCTCTTAGCTCACAGCAGAGATAGGGATGGAGCTGCTCCAGCACAGGCTCTGCTGGTCCAGCCTGATTCTGCAGCCTGCTCTTCTCCAAAGCTGCATCCCTGAACATGCTGGAGTCAGGCTGTTATTGCAGAGGAAACCTGTGGAGAGAGACACATGGGGTTTGAGGATTAGCTGCTGAAACAGATGGGAATATCCTCGAGCAAGGAGCTGAGGAGGGCGGGGAGGGCTCCTGCGCAATGGGGCTGCTGCCGGCTGCGTGGGCTGTGCGAGGACCCCGGGATGCCCGCTGCCTCCCCACCGAGCTGCTGCTGACTCACGTCTCTGCAGGAAGCGGCACACGGCAGCTGTGTGCCCACTCCCTGCACCGCACACCAGAGCCGGGCACCAGCATGCTGCAGGGCTGGCAGCCCATCCTGCTTGGGGACAGCGGCTCTGTGGGGTCCCAGAAGCGCTCTCTCTCAGAGAAGCTGCTCCTTGCACGCTGCTTTGTGCCCCAGTGCCGCCTGGGCTGGGCACTGCGGTGCATCTCCCGCCAGCAGCTCGTGCAGCGCTGGCACCGGGCGGCTGTCTGCCTGCAGGGCCCGACGGGAGCTGTGCTGCCGTATGCTCCGTGTCCCTCATGCTCACTCTCTCACTCTGGCTCTCGCACTGCACTTATAGCATGTGTCGTATCCCATTGATGTCACCCGCTGTCCCCCGCCTCTTCCTCGCCTGCAGGGCTGCCTGTGCCAGCGGCTGCAATGGGGCACCCTGGGGCTCTGCTTCCCCCCGGGTTAGTCCCAGGGTGTGGGCAATGAGCCCTGCAGCCAGGCCTGAACGCTGCGAGCAGTGGTTCTGCACATAGCAACAGAGAGGATGCAGCACGACCACAGCTCACGCTCCTTCCTGCCGCTTGGAAGTGTCTAGAGAGCTGAAAAAGCTGCAAGATGTTCTTGCTGCCGTCCTTCTCCCTGCTAGCTTCTCCATGCGCTGGCTGTGTTTTGAGCCCCCTTTCTGGGGGGGGCACAGCACTTTCCCAGACCAGTGGATACCAATTTGGCGTGGCGAGGGCTGCAGACATCCCGCAGCGTGCTGCCCGCCGCGCAGGGCTGGCTGACTCATCGCCATGCAGCATGCAATTACAAAGGCAAGTGCAGGCCCCTACTGCTTTGCACAGGTATCTGTGTCAGCCGGGGCTATTTCCATCCCTCCTATGCGCTCTTGGCTCATTAGGAGGGGAAGGAACACAGCCACACAGCTCATCTGCCTGCCACAGGGCTGGGCACAATATTCCCACGAGCAGAGAGCAGGAGGGGGCATTGCATCCGAACACCCCGAGTGACACAGCTGTGGGAGGAGATGGCAGTGTGCATTGCCCACAAATCCCACCTACTTACAGGTGCACACGCAGACTGAGCAGAGGTGCGGAGATGCACCACGGTGCAGAGCACCATTGCCATGAACTAAGCAGTTCCTGGCTGGGCTCCAAGCGAGGGCTGCAGCCCTACATCTGCAAGCACCATTTGCTACAGGGGTTTAGCAACCGGGGCTGTCACAACTGCAGCAGCTGCAGAACCCTTGGCCACGATGGGGGCAGCTCTGGCATTGCATCACTGCTTTGTGCAGCGTAGCACAGGGCAGGGAATGGCCGGCTGCAGGGCGAGGCAGTGCGTGCTGGGGAAAGCAGCACCCAATTCTGGCTTCGTACAAATGCGCTTCTCATGTATACTTGTTATTTTCTAAATATTTGGTAGCGATCATTTCATTTATTGCATGCATAAATGAGCAAATATGACACATACAAATGTTGGGAAGTAATTCAGTTTGTTAAGCTTCTTCATTAAAAGAACTCTGTATTATTAAAGTGTCATGGGCTGGTATCCCATTAGCAGCAGTAATAAGAAATGTTGTTTATCCATTCAGAACCAGATCTCTGGGGCATGCATTTGGCAGTGAGCGTTGAGTCAGAGGTGGCAACTGGCAACATCTCAGTGTGCCCAGTCACAGGACAGAGTTTCCCACCCTGAGCTAATGACCAGGCCAAAATCTTCACCTCCAGGCTGTCCGTGGAGGCCTTGCACTCTCCTCTAGTTTTGCTGGCCCTGTCCTGTGTATGGCATTGGCTCCCCAGGCCCAGCCCCATGTTGGCTGGGCATCAGGGGCTGTAAGGGAGTGCAGCTGGCTCCCACGTACACGTGTCCCCATGTCCCTATGTCACATGTAACAGGTCCCATGTTTCCATGATCCCCATGTCCCCACACCACCGCTGCGTTCCCCGCCCTGGGTGCCCGCTGCTCCCTTGGCGGGGCCATGCAGGGGCAGGAGCCACTCCAGGGCTCCTTTCAAGCTCCATTTCACCCCGGATTTCCCAGACCAGCTTTATTGGCAGGCGAGAGCCCTGTGATCGGCCGCATTTGAATGCTGCTTCTCGCAGGCAGAGCGCAGCCGCGTCTGGGGCAAAACAAAACCGGCATTCACGGGCGGTCATTTAAATTCCCAGCAGCTGTTCCGTGCCCGCGCTCTCGCTGCTCACAGACACATGCGTGGGCTGTGCCCTGGGCAGCAGACGAGCAGGTCTCCGGGCGCTCCCACCGGCTGCAGCGTCCCCGGGGATGACTTCACTTTGGATTTGGTGCACCTGGCTCTGGTGACTCAGCCATGAGGATGGGAGCAGAGAGCATTGCAGAGGCCTGGCCAAGGGGTGCTGGTGCTGCTCCACACTGTGCATCCCGCAGCCTGGAGCCTTCCCGGGGGATGCCAAGAGTGCTGCCAGTAACACGAGCAGCTGCACCCCTTACAGGGGGCAGGGATCCAGCAGTTACCTACATAGCATTGCCTCGGGTTTGGTAGCCAGCACCCAGCTCCCAGCGGCTTAAACACAAAGCTGGGCATGGCACATGTCTTATTTGGTACACTGAAGTTTTTCCTCTCCTAACTACTTGTTTCCAGGTTCAGCATATCCCACTGAGGCTGGAGGCTAGCACTGCAGCTATTCCAAAAACAGAAAATGGACCCCATTTCTTTTTCTTTCCTTCTCTCCAAGCACCCAAAACCAAGGTGGTTGGTGCAAGCTGCAAATCGATCTCATGCACCCTGGGATAGAAACCAGGGGAACAGCTCCTGTCCCGCTGCTCTCACCGGGTGCAGCACAGCACCTGCAGGTCCCCTCGCTGGGATGGGGGAGCAGAAGAGACCCTGTGTGCAGCCCCAGGTGGGGTGGGGATCCCTCCAGGCACGCGTTGAGGTGAGGGCAGAACGTGGCCAGCCCTGAGCTATTCCTATCACGTCCCATCTGGAGACAGAAATCTGCCTGCTGGCTTTACAATTAAAATTGAAATGATTTGATTATGGGGCTTCATTAGCAAAAACAAACAGCAGGCAGCCTTCCTCCCCCCGCCCTCCACCCATCCCTCCCTCCCCGGGGTGTGTTTAGGTGAATTCCAGCTGGGATGCTGAGCACACAAAGGGAGCTTTTGTCGGCAGCGTGCACCTATAGTCAGGAGCTGCTCAGATTCACAGAACCTGGGGCATGCGGGGTGTCCTCGCAGTCCTGGGTGCCGCTGTGACAACCATGAGCGACCGCCCGCGGATGCAGCAGGGGCCGTTGGGCAATGGGTTTGGGCCATTTGTCACTGTGGGCAGCTGTCACCAAACCCAGCAGCGTGTGCCCTGCACACGCACCCCCCGCTGCGCACGCTGCCTTCACCTCGGGTGCTCTCGGGAAAGCCCCGAGGAGCGCAGCGCACCCGCCAGCAGGGTCACCTTGGGGAGGGGACAGCCTGCAGGGCTCTGCCTTGGGCTGCTGCCAGGGGGGGAGGTGCCGGTGCAGAGGGAAGGGTGCGTTGCCCCAGGACCACCACCCGGGGCTGTGTGCGTGGGGGACGCTGCAGGGACACAGCAGGGATACGAGGAGTGGTGGGGGGCACCCGGCTATCTGTGGGGGGAGCGCTATGGGCCGCTCCAGCTGACTCATGTCACGTCAGGGGCAGGCTGGCATCACGGTGGCACAAAGCCTGCCCCCACCAATGGCATTTGGCTGAGCTGCAGTACAAAGAGGTGGCAGGGGTGGTGTGGGCTATAGGGTTACAGCACAGGGAGTGAAGGGTGAGCGGTGGGGCAAAGCTCCATCACCCAGAGCCTGGCACTGGACGCAGGGCTCCATGATGCCAGGCTGTACCCAGCCTTCCCCCGCTCACCCCATGCCACCTCCGCAGCACAGCGGAGCTAAGGGCTGCAATGCTCTCTGCTCTGGTGCTGTTGTGCCTGGGACAGGGCTGATCCTGCAGCGTTGCAGCCATCCCACAGGAAGGAGGGCAGTAAAGTTGTCCCTGTGCCTCGGCAGCACCAGCAGCATGCACGTCCTATCCAAACTCGCCTTCTGGACTAAATCTTTAACAAGATCAAGGGTTTAACTTTATCAGTGGCTGGAAGAACATGACACCTTTTCCCTGGGGCAAAGTATCTCTGCTGCCTGGCATTTCCTGCAGATCCCTGCACCAATCCCATGCCTGCCTCCCTCAGCATTTCCCCTCACAGAGGGGCACAGTCCGCCCTCCTGGAGGAAGGAAAGAGCAGAGAGAGACACAGAGATCTCTGTGTCTCCTCGAGGGGACATTCCCCCTGCTGGCAGAACAGTATCCCCCAGCCCTGCCAGCCCTCAGCCCTGGAGAGCCATCCAGAAGCTAGGCCCAGAGCAGGAGCACTGTGATTATCACTATTAAGGCTGTGAATGGTTTCTGTGCACATCTAGGTGGCTCCAAAGCCAACGCTCCACCTTGGCAGCGGGGCTGGTGTCACAGTGTGCAGCATCTCCTGGCACCCCCAGGGCCATCTGAAGAGGGAAATGGGGAAAAATGGGGTGTGCAGCCTCATCCCAGCTGCACAGCTGGGTTTCTGCATCCACAGCAGCTGGAGCTGTGCTATGGGGCTGGGCAGGAGGGAAGGGTGCATTGCGGCCATGCTGTGGAGCCAAGCTGGGCACCGTGTGAGCCAGCAGCTCATCTGGCAGCACTGTGACAGCGGGGACATCGGCAGCAGCCAGCAGCTGGCTGGGGGGTGGGGGGGAGGCAGTAATGACGGTCCGTATCTGCAAAGGTAGCGGAGCATGAAAGCAATTTCACACTTTATTAAACAATTCAGGTGCTGGCTGTGCAAGACGGGAGCGAGCAGTGCCACTCATGCCTGTGCTCCTATCTCCCAGCCCTGCAGCCACCATCTGCGGGGCTCAGCCCCAGCAACAGGGCAGCACCACGGGTACCTTGGGTCCTGGGATCCCACTGCACGTGCTGCTCAGCATCCAGCCCTGCGTTCCCTGCACACCACAACCCTGCCTCACATTGCTTCCCTGGGATGGATCCAGGTTTGGGGACAAAGGTTTGGGGTTTGCATGGATGCTGTTCCCCCCTCGGCAGTGCCAGCCACGCCTCAGTCACTGTGCACCTCGCACACAAACAAGCCGGCCCAGGGCCAGCAGGTCGGATCTGATCCTCCTTGTCGTACCCTCTGGGTGGACACCATCCAAATGCCGGCACGTCCAGGATATGAATCAGCTCCGGCACAGTGCCAGTGCCAAGCCCCTTGCCGGCCAGTGGCAGGCTATGGGCAGCAGTGCCACCCGGCTCCACTGCCACCGAAACCCCGTGCACAGCGAGACCCTGCTGCCGTGGTGCTGCTCCAGGCGATGCCTGACCTTGAGATGGGCACCTGGCCAGGAGCCACCCCCCAGGCACAGGCATGTTCCACCAGCCTGGCCAAAGCGTTCCTCTCGAGAGAGCGTGTCCTCACTGCGCTATTTAAAGGCACGCTGGTGCCCTTTATTCTTCCTCGTGGTTAGGCTGGAAGGGACCCGTGCCCTGCGCTGACCCCGAGGGAGCAGCCAGAGCCTCAGGGCAGCAGCGCTGTGACCAGTTGGGGTGATACAACGGGAGAAGTGAGGGATGCTGGTGCCCCGCGTCCTCATGCCACATAACAGGGCACATCCCGAGAACGGGAGCTGTAGGGAATGTCCATGGGTACTGAGGTTCGACGCGATGCGATTGGGAATGGAAGATCCTGGAAGATTGACAGGCGGGAGGTGCTGCACTGTGCTGCGTTGTGCTGTGCTGCGCTGTGCTGTGCTGTGCTGCACTGTGCTGCACTGTGCTGCGCTGTGCTGCGTTGTGCTGCGTTGTGCTGCGTTGTGCTGTGCTGCGCTGTGCTGTGCTGTGCTGCACTGTGCTGTGCTGCACTGTGCTGTGCTGCGCTGCGTTGTGCTGCGCTGTGCTGCGCTGTGCTGCGTTGTGCTGCGTTGTGCTGGGACAGCTCCGCCACCTCGCGGCCGCGCAGCCCCACGCGTGGGCATGGGGCTGTCCACAGCCACATGGGTGCCTTGCAGCATCACAGCCAAGAGCAGCGGTCGCACACAGAGCGCTTCTCGTGCCGGCAGCGCCAGCGGCCCTCAACACCACCACAATGCTGCGCAGGGGCCAGGAGCAGGGCTTGGCGGCCAAGAGGTGACAGAGCGCTGCCTGGGGGACAGCCCGATGCCCAGGCACCGCTGGGCTGTTTGGGTGGGCACAGGGGAGCATCACCCCACCCTTTTTGTGCAGCGCACGCCTCCAAGAGAGACATGCCAGGCTGGAGCTCCGTTCGCAGCACTGCAGCCTTTGCAGCTCAGACCTGATTTACTCAGGGACCGTTCTCTCGCCACCACTACAGGCACTTTTCTCACCGACACAAACCCCTGCCGACCTGCAGCCACGTGTCACTTCATCCCAAGTCTTCTCTCCGTGCTGCCCAGCAAGAAGCAAACACACACGGACGTGGCACCCTCCCACCTTCCTGCCCTCGTGCACAGCAGCACGAAGCACATCTCCCCACCTCCAACCGTGCACCCACGGCTCATGGGCCACATTCTCCTGCTTCCCCAGCCCAGGGCTGTGCAGCCACTCCCTCTGCAACGAGCTCATCGGGTGCCAAGCAGACAGCTCTCCTTCGAGAGCAGCACGAAGCCTTCGGGTGCCGTGCTGGTGCTGCTCACACGGGCAGACTCCAGCCCGCGGGCTCCTGCACAGGGACTGTCAGCAGGTAGCTGGAGGGCACATAGCCCCGCTGCCCGTTCACCTCCACCAGGCTCCACTCCGTGCTGCCCTTCTTGTCGTGCGGCTCCAGCACCACCACGGGCTGCCCTGCCTGCAGGCTGAGCTCCTGCGGGCTGCGCGCTGCAAAGGAGAAGCCAGCAACCACCTGTGAGAGCAAAAGGAGAGGAGGAAGCCCTTAGCAGGAGCCAGAGCCAGGAAGCAAAGGGACATGCACGGCAGGGTAGGACCTAGAGGGGACACCAAGGATTTTGATGCAGGGACATGGGGACCCTCAGTGCACAACTCCCTTGCTCTGTCCACCCCAGGTCCCAGCAAGGCAAACCTCAGCTTCACCCAGGTGTCTGTGACACTCCTGCAAGGCACACAGCTGCACGTGTATGGTTCTATGTGTGCTGGAAAAACAGCTCCATGCCCCAGCCCACAAGCATGGAGCTAGCAGGGTCACTAGGAACAGCCCTGGGTTGTCCTTCCCTCTCACCTGGAAAGCTGGAGTGAACGTGGCCACCTGGGGCTTAGGAGCTTCAGGTGACACATAGGAATGTCGCCTTCTCTCTGTGCCACTCTCCAGGGCTGGCATCTGTGTCCTGGGCTGCTGGCTTGGTCCCAGGCAATACGGCTGGAGTTTGGCAGCAGGCACAAACCCTCGGGGACCTGGAGGACATGCACACACAGGTCATGGGGTCCCACCACCTGGCACATGCAGGACGGGTTGGAGGAGAACGGAGAGGAACTTGGCTGTTGGCTGGCAGGGCACAGGAGCCCCGGTCAAACCTGTCCATAGCTAGGGGACATCCAGCAGCAGAACCCCAAACAATGGGTTTCAAGACACTTCTGTGTTGACAGAACTCTCCTTTCCCAGCCATGACACTTCACAAGTGCTCTTTTGGGGAATGAATGGGGAAACCCAAGATCTACAGCTAAGATCTACAGGTGTAGCTGGCAAAGCAGATGTGGGTTTGAGCTGAGCCAGCCCTGGCAGGGAGGACCCAGGAGACAATGGCCTGCTGTTTCATCCAAGCAATGGAAGTGGCATGGGTTTGGTTTCTGACCCTGGTGTCTCCCTGCAGTGCTCACAGTACCTCCAGCGTCCACCAGCCATCTGCTCCTGTTGCCTTTAGTATCCACACTTTGCAGCAGAGCCACAATCTGCCCCCTTTGCAACGTGAGGTCCATGTCTTTGCTGCCACTGATGTTGCTTGTCACTTGGTAAAGTTTGTCTGGGCCATGTTTGCTCACAAGGGAATGGACCTTCCGCTCCTCAGCAGGGTTCAGGGGCTGGAGGGGAGCAAGAGACACAGGAGCACTTGGTCAGACACACAGGAGACTGAGGCCCTCCATGAGTATGTGCTATCATCAGGTGGTCACATTCCAGTGGGTGCTTTGAGAAACTCCTCCCCATTATCTGCCTCACAGTTTGGAGATCACTGTTCAGAACCAGAAAAGCTGAGGTTGTTCCAGCTCTGGCTATTCCCAGACAGCCTCTTCTGGGGTAGCACTGTGGCTGCGGGGACCTCCTGTGCCACTGTGTGAGCCAACCTCCCCCTGATGTCCCACACCACGAGGTCTCAGATACAGCTCCTCCTCATTGTCAGCCCTTCCCCTGGCACAGGGAGGTGGTGCAGTCACCGTCCCTGGAGGTGTCCAAGAACCGTGGAGATGTGGCACCAAGCGACACGGTCAGTGTACATGGTGGGGATGGGTTGGTGGCTGGACCTGATGATCTCAGCGGGCTTTTCCAACCTTAATGAGTCTATGATTCCCAGCTCCTACCTGCGGCACAGGGCTTGGCGTGACGGTCTCAAACGCTTGGATGAAGGTACGGAGCTGGACGCCTGCCTGCTGCAGGGTGTCCTCCACCATCCTCCAGAAAGCGGGCAGCAGCATGTGTCCATGGGGCATCTGTGAAGACAGACCCTGAGGTCAGCGGGAGCTGCACCCAGCTCACCAGAGCTGCCACACATCCAGCCCCGAGCCCGCAGCCCCCATCCCCACTAGAAGGGGAGATGGGTGGACCCAGCTGAAGGAGGCAGGCCTGGCCCAGCACAGGGACACGCTCACTCCCTCTCTCACCTGCTCTAGTTCCTTTTTGGCCTCGTGCAGAATCTCTGCGGCCAAGTCCTGCTGCAGGACGCTGAAGGAGCCCAGGAGCTGCCCCAGGAGCTGCACGGCCACCTGGTTGAAGCGCGGGAGCTCCGCCACGAGCAGGGCGTTGATGGCCAGGTAGGTGTTCATGGCTGCTTCCTCATCATATGTCACACTGCCCATCTCGCTCTTCCGCTCCTGGATCTCCTCGTAGTCCAGCAGCTTGTCCAGGCGCTTCTTGACCAGCTGCTGTGGCCCCACCAGCATCTCTGCCAGGCTGCAGAGGGGCTGCCAGACCAGCCTGTCCAGCCGGCGCCTCTGTGGGATGACAAAACCCGAATCTCCACAGGAACCACACCGGGCAGGCCCCGCTGTCTGTGTGGGACACTGTCTTATGCATTAAAAAAGGCTTGGGGGCCTCCTGGGGGACTTGTGTGGAGTTGTCTGAAAGTTGCCTGAAACATGGCATGCCAATCAAAGCGTACCCTTAGTAGAGCAGTCATGTATACCAAGATTCAAAACTTGGGCTGCCCCAGCAAATGACTGGATATGAGCACCCACATGCGCAGTGTCCCATGGGCTGGTGCAGTGCATGTCCCAGCAGAGTGCCCTGGTTGGACGCAGGTCCTCAGCCCAGGATCTGAGTGCTTACCCCATGTCCCATCCTGTGCAGCATGGGGCATGGGAAGGGCTGGTGCTCCCCGGGGGAGCTGGCATCCAGTCTGGGGGTCTGACTACCCTGTCACACTCTGCACTGCTTGGAAGTCCACCCTGGCCATGCTTACAACAGGTGGGGCTGATGGCAGACACTGCCTATGGAAGACTGATGGGCTCCCAAAGCTGAATGCTGGTGAGGATGCTCCCTGCACCGAGTCACTCTCAGCCCCACTCTCTGTTTTCCCTGCCCTGGCAGCCCTGGCAGGAGGTGTGAGAGATGCTTGGCTCTGATCCCAAAGGAGCTCTGCAGAGAAGGAGCACTCACAAACTCCGGGAAGACAGCGCGGTGGAGGTGCTCTGCGAAGCGGCGGTACTGCTGGGCAGGCCCCTGCTCCATCTGCAGCTCACACTTGTGTGGGGTGGGCAGCAGGAATGCCTGGAAAGGAGAAAGCAATCAGAGCAGGCCTCCAGGAGCTGCCCAGCACCACGCAGCCTCCTGTAACCTATCCCAGCAGCGTGGGGGCTTCCTCCATCCATGTTCTGCACACAAATATAAGGGGGAGAAAGGAATAGCCATTCCCTGCCACATCTCACTAGCACACAGACTGCCGTCCTCCTGTGTTCTTCTCTTTTTATGCACTGTTTGGGCTACAAGGAGTCATTCCGTCCTCTTTTTCTTCATCTCATCCCAGCGTGGGGAACTTTTCTCAATAGTTTCATGACAAGGCCTTTCCACCCTGACACTGGTGCTCTCTGACTCCTCTGCCATGTCCTGAGATCTTCCTGACCATCTTTTTGCCATCACTCATACCTTCATTTCCTTCAGACAGCCTGAAGGATCTCTATGAGAAAATTATAGCAATTGCTGACCCAAGTCACTCAGAAGGGAAGTCTGCTGCCATGCCTCATCTGGGGACACTTGTGCCTTATACCTGGTAAAGCAAGAATTTCCAGGCTGAACCACATCGAGCACTTCCAGCTCTGTGGTACTTTGAAATAATGATCAGTGTAAGGAATGACTTTTCTCAGCTGACACCCAGCTCTGCTGGTGATGCCTCAGCTTTGTTTCAGTCTCCTGTGGATGGAAGTAATCCTCAGAGGCCGTGCAGGTCCCCAGCACAACAACACATTTCAGCTGAGAAATGCGAGTCCCTGAGCTCCCCTAGCTGCTGTTTGCAGAGAGCTTGGGGGTGTTCTGCAGCCCCCAGACCGGGTCCTGAGGCCTGAACTGGGCTCCTGCACACAGTCACAGTTTTACCTCTAAGTGCTGCAGGTAGGATGCCACATTCTCCTTCAGTGCAGCCACACTGGATGCCACGCTCTGGAATTTCTCTTCCAGGTCATCGTACTCCTTGTCCTCTGTCTGCAAGGCAAGAGGCAGCTCATCTCTGTGCAGGCAAGCCAGGGAGAGGTTGGGGCAAAGGTGATGCCAACACGAGGTGCAGCCTGAAGCTGGAGGGGAGGAGACCCTGAGGGGCTCCAGGAGTTTAACAAGGGCACGATCAGGGGTGCTTGGGCACTACGTGGAGTGTGGTGCTGGGGAAAATGCCACAGCTGCAAGCAGTGCTCCGTGTCACTGGGTGTGCATCCTTTTGCTGGGATCCTCCAAGGGCCTGAAGGGCTTTTGGAGGTCAAAATGTTCCCCTCCTGTGATGTTCATGAGGCAAGAAGGGAGGTCTGTGCCTGCACAGCTGCCGGGATGGGGGACCGACAGCCACGCTGGGTCACCCAGCAGTGGGACAGGGGCTTACACGGCAGCACAGGCCACTGGGTGTCAGCACTGGGCTCGGCTCTCCCTGTCTGGGTGCAGGAGGGAAGCCCCAGAAGTGGCAGAGGAGGGACAGCGGGCGCAGGCAGTGGGGAGGCTCGCACCTTGGCCACGATGCCGGCCTCGTGCATGAGGAGCCGGCTCAGCCGCGTGGTCTTCTTGGCGATGGAGTGGGTGTTGAGGCGAGCGAAGCGGTCCCGCAGCGTCAGCTGCTCGGCCTTGTTGTACTTGGTGGCTGCCTCGGGGAGACACGAGAAGGGGAGGAGAGATGCTGGTGAGTGGCCTGATGTCCCCGAGGCAAGGGGCCTCTCACACAGCTGCCTGCCTGTACAGCGGGACCCTGAGGGTGCTTTGGCCATCGTTCATAGGACAGCAGTGCTCTGGGGCCAGAAATCCTGCTCACAGGTATCAGCAAACCAGCGCAGCAGATCTGGCTCCTGCAGCGCTGTGTCCTGGCTGTTCTCTGCAGGCAGCCATGCCCCTATCACAGCCCTGCAGCTCAGCAGCCTCGCTGCACGGTGCTGGGGCAGCTGTTGGGATGCTGGTGTGACCGAGAGAACAATGTGGCTGCAGAAGCTTTATGGCAGCAGCCTGAGCGGGCAAAATAGGGAAACAGAGAGGCGAGAACAGCAGCAAGGCTGGGGCTGATCAACAGGATAAGCACAACCCACATCAAAGAAGAGCAGCCCCAGGGAAACTACCATGAAAACCAAAAAGCAGAGTGCGCTCGCATTTGTGGGGAGTTTGATTTCTCCTATCCCAAGGGCAGGACGGTTCCTCCAATTCCTCAGCCCAGGGAATGCAGATGGACCGGTTCTGTACTCGCTCCTATGCCACCCTGCTCCTGCAGCTTGCCCAGAGTGCAGCACCCTCCTCGGGACAGGTATCACAGCGCCAGGAGCTGATGGGACACAGCCCCGGCCTGCAGCCCTACCGGGCAGGATGGCTGAAGGACAAGAGAAAGGGGAGCTTTGAACTGAACAGGAATCACTGCAACACCGGTGGGACACAACCAGGGTTGAACTGAGCCTTCCCAGACACCCGGTGCCTGCGCCGTGCCCTCTGCCTGAAACATGCCCCCGCTCACCCACTTCCCGGCGCCGCTTGTACTCGTTGATGTTGGCGTTGACCTGGGTCATGGCACGCACAGCTGCAGCGAGGGCCGCGTGGGTGCTGGTGCTGGCAGGGGTGTTCTCCAGGATCTTGCCCAGCAGCAGCGGGTACTTGGTGACTCTCTGCACCGGCATCACCAGGAAGAAGCTGAGGTCTGAGGCGCTCGTGTGAGGCCTGATGGAGGGGGGAATTGCGTGAGGCTGGCGTGGAGGACAGCCCTGCTGCTTCTCTGGGCTCCTCTGCAAGCATTTTGGGGATAACCCAGCCCTTCTCCAGCACCAGGAGAGCTTTGCTGCCTGGGATCCAGAGGTGAGCTGTGCCTGGATTTCTGGTCACGCACACCAGCTGTGCCCCCCCAGGCAGTGCTCACAGGGGTGCTGTCCTCGCCAGCCCCAAAGGCAGTGCCAGCCCTGAGCAGGCATCTGGGGCTCTTGAACAGAACTGTGCTTGTCTGGCCAAGAGGCGCAGGACGGACACCCTGGGCTGTGTGAGCAGGGCCTCCTCCCTCCAGCACATCAGCCCTCAAGAGTCAGCTGTGCTCCAAGCAGGGGGAAATGCCAGCGGCTCCTCCACTTCTTGCAGTGTTTGTGATCATGCTGATGGGGCAGGAGGGGTCCTCCACATCCCCTGGAGCCAGCGGCCAGCCCATCTCTCTGGTGACACTGGCGAATGCATGTTCTCTGTGGCACAGCCCCTTTGGGTGGCAGTGACGTGGGGGGGAGCAGCAGGCAGGAGCCATGGTTTGGGGTCCACCATAAAAGATCCCCAGGCTGTAGTGCTCCTTTGGCAAGTCCCAGAGGATGCAGGAGAGGCTGCCAGCAGCTATACCAGGCAATGTTGTGAAGATGTGGCACTCAGCTAGGTGCCCAGGAGCATGTACCCATCCATGAAGGGAGCTTGTTTAGAGAGAAGAGCAAGGCCATTAGGGAGGGGGTGGCAGGAGGTACCTACACTGTCGCAGTCAGGGTCTCCATGATCTCCTCCTGCAGCCTGGGGTCCTTGCGGTAGCTCTCCACCAGCAGGAGGGCGTGCTCATAGCTGGCACAGTAGATCTTGTAGACCATCTCCATCTCCTCTTTGAACTCCTGGAACAGGGTGCCTGGGGGAGGAGGGTCAGGCTGGAGGGGACAGTTCTCTTCCACGGGAAGGGGTCTCCTCCCTACATACAGTATGAGTTTGCTTTCCACTTACTGATGCTGAGCAGCTGCTCATGCTCCTGAGTAGCAGTGTCCTGAAGTGCCCTCAGGAACCGTCTGGAGACATGGAGGATGTCATCAATGTTAGAGAAGAGTCCTTCCAGGTCAAGACCAGGCAGCTGGAAGGAACACAGTTGACCCAGAAGAAGCCAAATAGATCAGAAGGATGTGGACCTGGCATTGTGGAGTCATCTGCACCCTCTCGACACCAGTGTCCTTCCAGCTGCCTC
This sequence comes from Numida meleagris, assembly GCF_002078875.1. NCBI lineage: Eukaryota > Metazoa > Chordata > Aves > Galliformes > Numididae > Numida > Numida meleagris. The sequence continues at coordinate 7,865,541 of NC_034420.1, forward strand.
ATGTGACATTTGAGGAGCTGGAAACGTTCCATTTCAAGAGGCATTTGGAGATAAGACCTGGCTTTGTTCCCAGGCAGGACAAGGCCTTTCTAACATTACAGATACAGAGTTAAAGCCTTTGGATGGCTGTACTGGCTAAGATGCAATGTCTGCTAAACCCAGGACCCTGACTGATGGAGGCAGCTGTGGGGCTAGAAGGATTGGGGAGCAGGTAGTGGCCTCCCAGCTGTCCTCAGCACCAGCCCTGCCAGGATCTGGGATCCCCACTGCTCCCAGCAGGTTCACTCTACAGCCCCCTCACCTGTTTCTTCTGGAGGTGCGCCCGGATGTCAGACAGGCACAGCTGGAGGTTGTGCACATAGCTGGCCTCAGTGGTGATGAGCTCCTCCACAGCCAGCCGCTGGCTGTGCTCCATCCTCTCACAGAGCATCACCTCCTCGTAGATGTGCGCATCACTGTCAGCTGTGTCCTCAGCAGGTGGCTCTTCTGTGTGGATGCTTGCCATGTCGGCAAGATGCTCTGCAAGGGTGATTTCGGGTTAGGAGCTGAGCTGCAGCCATGGGGACTGCTGCTCTGGTGTCCAGTTCGGTGCCCACACTTGGTCCCCCTATGCGAGGGGACAGGGAGCACTCCCATGCGCACACCTGTGGGACACACGCTTGTTCCAGGGAACAAGCCATCCACATCTACAAGCAAGGCTTTTCTACCACTGATAGGATCTGGATGGATAGGGTGATACTCCAAAATCATAAAACCATAAAATGCTGAGAGTGAGAAGTAGGCTGGCTGTCCAGGGCAGGCACCCACGTGGGGCAGATGGGGACATGCTGAGTGGTGGTGCCCAAATCCCAGCGGCCCTGACACCAGCTGTGTGCCCCTCCCCAAGAGGAGCACAGGGCTCTGCCACCTCCGTGCCCACTCACTCCAGCAGTGCCCGGGCTGGCTGTCACTGCTCAGGCAGTGCCTGGCATGCTGCCTCGCATTCAAGAGTCCTTTTCAAAGTACAAAGAGTGTTTATGTGGTGCCTGAACAACAGGCATTTCTATGGGAGGGAGAGCTGATTTACAAATGGGGGGGAGACGTGGGTGAAGGCGTGAGTGCCTGTGCCAGAGGCGCTGGGAGCCCCTGGTGCTCAGAGTGCTTTCTGCAGAAGCACTGCTCCGGCTCCCTCTCTTCTTGTAGAGCACAAAATCTGGGGGCTGAATCACGGCATTTCCTTCCTGAGGAACATCCCCTGTTCATGCTGGTGCTGAGGAGAAAGGTGCAGCTCTCCAGGCAGCACAGACATCGCTCTGCTCAGGCAGCATGAGGTGGGAGGCCTTGGGATGCAGCCAGCCCACGGCAGCACGGCCGCCCACACAGCTGCACGGCACTGGTGCCTGCGGTGAGAGGGGAGGGCTGAGAGGAGAGGGCTGAGCCAGAGCCTCTGCCGGGGGCTGCTCCAGCAAATGTTGGGTGCTGCAACAGGGAGAGCGCCCCTGCTTGGCAAATGCTCGCAGCTGCTGTGGAGGAGAGCTGGGCCTGGCAAGGACACAAATACATGCGCTAAGAGAGCGGGCATGGTGCCTCTGCCTGCTTTATAGGAGAACTCTACCCTGCTAGCTGTCATCCCAAACCCCTCTGTATCTGTGGCTGCTGCAGGACACTGTTCTGTGCTCTTTTGAGTGCCTCAGAGGTCCCCAGGCAGTGGGATGTAGCCCAGAGACAAGCTGATGGTTGGGGCTGGGGCTGGAAGCGCTTCGAGCTCTGCATGGCAGCAGGTCATGCAAATACAGGGACCGAGGGGAAGGCAGGGCTCGGGGTGCTGCCCTGCTCCCTGGCCCCCACCGCGCCGTGCAGCTCGGCCCCGCTCCCCAATGCCTGCAGCTCGGGGTCCAAGCTCCGGGTGCCACCGGTCCCCATACCGGCATGGGACCCCCGTGCCCCCATGCCCCGGGGAACGGCTCCCATGCCGGGAAACCTCTTTGCGCCCCCATCTGAAACAGCGGAGAAACAACAAAATTAACAAGAAGCCGTTCTGACAGCTCAGAACGAGGAGCAGGTTTCATCCCCCGGCTCTCCCCCCGGCCTGCCTGCAGCTCGGCGCTACGCTGCTGCCTCGGAGCATCCCTGCAGGAGAGCCGCACCCGGGGGAGGGCAGGGGCTCCTGGCCCCCAGCTCCCACCCCGCAGCTCCCCGGTGCCAGAGACCCCCCTGCCCGGGCCCGACCCCGCTCTTACCTGCAGGGCCGGCGCCGGGAGCCGCGGCCGCGCCGCCGCAGCGGGGAGAGGTCAATGACAGTGCGCTGCGGCAGGCCCAGGGTGACACGGGAGGGACGGGACAGCCCCCGGCGAGAGGGGACAGGGCCCGGCCGGGGCCCGCCCGCNGGGGCCCGCCCGCAGCGCCCGGGGGAGCGGCGAGGAGGAGCCCGGCAGCGGGGGAAGCGCGGCGGCGGCGGCGGCTCCGCACCGCCCGCAGATTCCCCCCCCCGAGCCTGATAGGAGAGGAGCGGCGCGGGGGGGACCCGGTGCCAGAACGCCAAGCGGGGTCAGCCCCGCAGCGGCTGCAGAGCTCCGCGCCCGGCTGCGGGTTCCCGGCTGCGGCTGGCGCAGCCCGGCGCTCCGCGGCTGTTTGTTTGTTTATGGCCTCGCTGCGGCTGCGGGGCGCTCCCGGCTGCGCGCTGCCTGGAGTTGCCCGGTGCGGCCCCTGGGCACCCCGCGTCGTACCGAGGGTGAGGGCACCCGCTGTGCTGGCACGGCCCGGCCGCTCAGCCACAGAACGGGGTCTGGAGAAAGCAGAAATGAAAAGTCCAGATGTACCCGACGAAGTGGTGCAGCCGGGACCCGGGGACGTTTCGGTGTGAAGGATTTTTTCGCTTGTGAAGCGTTTGGGTCCTTGTAAACAAGCTATTGAGATGGCAGCAGCTGATGCGCAGCCAGCTCCCGCCGTCCCATCCAGCCGCAGGGAGGTGGCAGCCGCACCTGGATTTTTCCAGGCTGACACAGAGCATCCCAGAAGTGGCACGGTGAAAGGACACGCGTAGGGGCTCACAGAGGGACACGCTGAGCAGACACGTGGCCACGCGGGGACGGGGCCATGAGCACAAGCGACCCGCGCCGGGGCCGCCGGCGAAGGCTTTACCTGGCTCTGACCGCAGGGACGCAGATTTTCCTTCTCCCTCGCAGCAGCGACTCAAGCTTCACCCAGGAGCGTTCTGGAGCAGGACGCCCGGCCAGGTGGCCTTGGGGCCAGCATCTCAGCGGCGTCAGGAGCTTCCCGGCTCCATCCTCGGGCAGGTGCACCTACCGCCGCGTCCAGCGAAGCCATGGAGGCACGTCACCGCCTTTGGCTCCCATCAGCACCCGGTGCCGTATCGCACCGCAGCTGGCAGCGCTCCCCTCCCAGCGCGTCCCTTGCCCCAGCAGCCGGGGCAGTGGGGCAGCATTCCCGGCTGCCCGCTCCGCCCCACGTGGGTCATGCTGTGGGTGTTCCCCCAGGCACGTTTTCAATTCCAACCAGTATTTTCGAGTGCTCGGTAGCACGGGTAGGGTGATTTCCTTGCGAGACCGCTGTGCTGCCTAGCGATTTTCCCCAGTGTGAGCAGTTTCCTTCCTGCTGTGCTGCTGGCCCTGTTCTCCTTCCATCCAGCCCCGGGCTGGGGCTGCACAGCTCCATGCAGACGTGCTGTCACCACTCCAGGGCTCACCGGGAGTCAGGAAGGCATGGGAGCAGGCTGGCTGCCACTGCCAGGCTCTGGTTACAGGGAAAAGCAAATAGGTGCAGGCTGGTCTAGCGCAATTGTTTGTGTTTCCAGGTTTCGATAAGCCAATCTAAAGGGCCCTGGTGTGTCTCTTCTCCACCCCGTTGGCACTGGCTCTCGTGGCCTCAGCCGCTGCTGACATGTGACCGAGCAGCATGGCATGGGGAAGCACGCAGAAGGGTGCAGCGCTGCGGGGGCAGCAGGGCAGGGCTGCCTCCTCCTGCTGGGCTCCACGGTTTGTGCAACCTCTGTGCATGCCTGTTTTTGCTGGCAGCTTCTCCAAGGCTGCCCCCACACACCACTAGCCCCGCTTGCACCTACAGCTGCCCAGTGGGGAGGGCAGCCCCCCCGACATCTCACCCCACACTGAACCCATTCCTGGAGAGCTGTTTGCTGCTGATGGCCCGGAGCACAGGGATTTTCCCGATCACGCAAAACCTTAAGGCTAAGGCAGCTCAGTTGGAAGCTGAAGCCGTCAGGGGGCTCTGTGGGAACGCAGCAGTTGCACCGTGAGTTAGTCAGGGCTTGCTCAGAAAGCAGGCACAGCTTCCAGGCGTGCAAAGTGCAGCAGCTCTGGGTATGCCCAATAGCAGCAGGCAGGGTTTCTTCCCAGAGCAGCATGTTTGCACAGGAAAGCGGTGTTTCCTTTATCCAATATTTTCCATTATTACTGTTCTTTGGATTTCTTTCCTGTCTTGAAAGGACTTCATGACCACACACCGCTATCAGCCGTTCGTGTTGGAAGTGAAAACACACAGAAAAAAACAACAGCTCAAGAATACGCTGGCAGGTGTGTGCTAATCACAGAGCTTCCTCCCACACTGCACATCTGGGAAGTGGACTTTGCCTCAAGCACGGTTGCTCGTGCATGCTCTGAAGCATGGGAATTCGAGCTAAGGTGCTAAGGCAAGGAGGCAAGTGCCATAAGGTTAAAGAGTTTCACAGAGCTTTGTATCTGAACTGGTCATCAGCCATAAGCACCGCCTGAAAAACCACGTAGATGTCATTGCATTTTTTTCTTCTTCTCTTTCCAGTCCACATAACCTGTGCCTAAGCCCCCCACAGGAGGGAAGCACACCTGCTCATGGCAATTACGCCCACGCAGGTCACCAGGGCTGTACAAGGACCTGCCAACAGGCAGCAGTCGCTGCGGGAAGGAGCTGCAGGCTGCAGGCTGTGCTGGGGGGCACCGCCTCCACCACGAGGCAGAGCAGAGGCTAAAAATAAGGAGATAGAATGTGATCCATCCAGAATAAATTAAGAGTCAGCTCTTTATTTCTAAGGGGGTTATTTACGGGCTTAGCTTGCCTTTGGCTTAGCTGCGTCATGTATTCCTTCTCTGCTCTGTCTGAAGGTCCCTTTGGTGGCAGTGGCTCTAACTGTGCCATCACCTCCATGCTGTCATCCCCACAGCACCTGCCCCGGTGCCCAGCAGGAAAGAAGCATGAGATTGAGTAGCAGCTCAGGCTGCTGCCCCTCACACTTCCTCCCAGGCTGTGGGCTTCAACCTTCATTCCCGTGGGCTCTTTCTTCCCCTTTGTGGTGAATCCAATGGAAAGAGCAACTCTCCTGAGAAGAACATAGAATCGTAGAATCACTGAGGTTGGAAAAGACCACTGAGATCATGCAGTCCAACCATCAAGACATCCACTTCATATAAAGGGCATCAACTCCTCTCAGCCTCTCAGGTCTACAGCAGCTCACATCTCCCACATTTAGAGCCTGAGGCTTGTGTCCAACAGCCTCTGCCATCCTGCCCTCTCTCCTCCACTTCCCTGCTGCCTTGCATTGCTTTTCCCACCCTGAGACCTCCATGCTGCTGACTCAGGGCCTTTTCTTGCTGGTGGCTGCTTTTTGTGCTGGTGTCTCTGCTGATGAAGGATAACAGTTTGCTGTCAGCCAGGTAGCAAATGGCTTATTTTCTGAGGGCCATGGTTTGCAAGATCTCCCATCCCTGCCCATCAAGGATGCACACACTGAGCTCCTTCTGTGTTCTGGTGCTCTGCAGCCACGCAGGATGTGTCTGCCTGCCTGTGCAGTTCCTGAAGCTGCCAGGTCACCGTGGAGCTGCCTCCTCCAGGTGCCCTCAAGAAGCATCCAGGCACCCTGCTGCCCGCACCTCACCCACGGTGCATTGGCTCTGCTGTGCAAGGCGAGGGCGTGAGGAGCTCGGCAGAGGCACGTTCCCTCCAGATGCACCTTCTTTGGGATCAGCAGCCTCTGGAGTCCCATCAGTATCTGCTGCCCTGGGCAGGTTCCTGCAGGAGTGGCTGTTCTGCAGGCACAACAATAGCTGCTCCCTGTGCAGCACACGTTGCAGCAGATAGCTACTCTTGCTCATTGGAGGAACAAAGGGTGGGAGGAAGGCAAGAGCAGTCTTTGAAGCTGCCAATCCAGTTTGTGTGCAAGCTCTCCATCCGTTTTTCCACTGACGCAACTGGGAGTGTCTTTGATTTGATGGGGCTTGTGTCTCTGCCATGGGCGAGCACAGCAGCTACCCCCTTGAAAGGGAGCAGCGTGTGTTTGTTTCACTACTGTGGGCAGAGGCTCTGCCCACGAAACTTAACTGGTGTGCTGAGGCTCAGAACATGGCGAGAATGTCTTGGGCAAAGCCATCAGCCCCAGGCACCATGCAGGAGGGCAGGGTGGGCATCGTTCAGTGGGCTGGGGAAGCCTTCCCAGGGGAACAGCTCAATGCCTGGGCTTCCCCTTCCTCTGGGAAGAACCTGGGAGAACTTGGCATTTCCACATGGACATTTCCAGTTTTGGCAACATGGAGTTTCCTGCCAACACGATAGCACTCAGCTCAAGCACGCTGCATCGGCAGCAATTACTTCATCCCATCCAGCCACAAGGCAATGGCAGTATCAGAAGGGACATCTCCATTATTAATCCAGGTAGATGATGCCAGCTCCAGCTTCTCTGCCCCCTGAGTCACTAGCCTATGCGCCAGCTGTAATGGTGGAGAGCCACCAGCCTCCAAGCCTCCCAGCTCTCTGCCAAGCTCTGGGTTCTGCTTTTGGCCAAGGCAAGTCCTGGGGCCATCCAGGGCTCTCCAGCATCCCCAGGCTTCTGCCTGGGCTCGAAAGGGTTGTGCAAGCCTCCCCATAGCTGGTAGGAAACCAGCATGCCCCGTGTTTTGGGAAGGGGGCTTGTGGCAGGGGATGTGTCCTTTTCTTGTCACACACCACAGCAGGTAATGTGCTGGTTCCTCATGGCAGAGCACACCAGAGATTTGGCCCCCAGGTATCTTTGTACATGGAGAACTGATGTGAGGCACACAAAAACTCAGCCACACCAGCCAGCAGCAGCTTCATGTTCAGCAGTACCAAGCAGGCCACTCACAGTGCGCCCTTGCTCCCTCTAGGAGCCCTGATGCAAAATGACGGCTATGTTTTCTTTCTGCTCATTATCAGGCTCTCAGAAGACAGATTTTCCTGGCTCCTGGCTTCGCAGGGCTCCCTATGCTTGGTCTGTGCTCTGGGCTGCAGCAAATGCCCTCCCTAGGGCTGCCAGAAGAGTCTCCTTCCACTGTATGAGAAACCACTGTGTGCCCAGAGCCCGCATCGCTGCAGGCAACATTGGCCCAAACATGCCTGATTTGAGATTTTTACCCAAAAATGGATGTTCTGAGAAAGAGGAGGAATATCAAAATGACCATGACTGCCAACAGCTTAGGAGGCTGTGAGCAGGTCTGGCTCTCCTGTTGCCTCCATTGACACAGGAAGATGGAGCAGGGAAGGGAAGTGTGAGTGCCCAAAGCGCTGCAGCAGCCTCAGGGCGAGGAATGACTCCACGGCTGGGAGCAGGAATGGGTGGGAGGCTGTGAGACAGACCCATGTGGTCCCGGGAGGCATGTAGAGGGAGGGAGGGACTGTGCACTGCCTCCTCTGACACAGGAGTAGGGGCTCCAGCTGAAACTACCTGGAGGAAGTTTAACACAATGAAAAGGAAGTGGTTCTTGGTGCAACCTATAGTTAAACTGCAGAGCTCCTGGCCACAGGATGTGACAGATGTAAAACATTTAAACAAGATGAATTTGTGGAAGAAAAATCTGCTGGGTTATTAAACACAAAGAGCCAGCATCTCTTCCTGAAGGCTGCAGGACTGCTGGGGAGCTGGGCTCTGCACCTGGCAAAGGTAACTGCACCCTGACTGCTCCTTTGCCAGCATCTGGCCAGGGTGAGCTGTCACACAGCCTTGGATGTGTCACGCTGGGCACTGTGGTGAAGCCATGTACCCAGCAGCTTCCTGCCAACACCTGGAGTCCTCATCTGCAGGATGGACCCGGCTGCTCCGGGACACAGCCACTGCAGGAAGACTGCTCCACGGCGCAGCATGCAGACCATCGTGAGGTCTGCTTTTAACAGAGCAGTTAGTTGGTAATAATCAGCTGGAGACCATTATTTTATTTAAAGCTGTTTTTGGAACACCTCATGGCAGGGAGCATCCCTCTGCTCTGTCTCCTCTTCATTTTCAGGCCACATACAGCCTGGCAAAAGCAACTAATCTGCTGCTAACTGTCATCTTGTGATGTCTTTGAGATAGGGCAGAGGGAAAGAGCCTGGAAATTAATGGAAGTCACAGTATATGCTCAGGTTACAAAAAATCATTTTTAAAATGTTCTTTAGCTAGGACTCAGTCCAGCTTCCACCTCCAGCCTGCATGCCTCCATGCCACTGCTTAATGCCATGAGAGTTTGAGTCAGTTCAGATGTGGCAGGAGCTTGGACGTGGCTGCTGACTCCAGTGTCTTCTGCCTGCCTCCTTCTAGGTGGGTCTGGGGTCTGATCTGAGCTCTGTCATACCCAGACAGCACTACTGAATTCAGTAAGGTAAATATGGGTTTCGAGATTTCAGAGCAGAATCTCCAGTTCCCCACAGTTGTAAAGAAAACCTCGCAGTGAGGGCATGCAGAGACAGTGTCATGTGCCTGGAGCTCCTGCAATGCACCAGTTCTTAGTAGCACGGCACACACTGTTGGGTACAGAGATGTGACTGCACTGGCTTTAATGGGAAAGTCTGATGCTGGTCCATCTGCTGTGCTGTTTGGTTGAGGGTCTAGCAGAAGAAGAGATGTGGCACACAGCCGCAGAGAACCAAGCAAACAGCTCCCAAAAGGGTCACCTGGGGCACCTAAAACAGACACCTGCTTTTACAGTCCCTCTCCTCTGATCTGTGCTAAGCTGCTGCTCATTGGTGCTAAAATTAGCTGAAGGGCCATCAGTAAAGGAGCCCTTGAAAGAGCTCGCTCTCAGAAGCATCAAAGCAGGACAGCCTGCATGCTTGTCATCTGATTCTTTGGCCCCTCATGATAAAATGGGACCCACATGGTGTGAATGCTGCTCCAGAGACGCGGAGCTGGGCCGTGCACGTCAAGGGGCTGATTGATTTGTTAGCGATGTTTCCTGCACTGTGGCAACAACACGTGATGAGCCTTTCCCCTTATCTGGCACTTTCCACCCTGTGCTTTTCACAAGCGCAAATGAACTGGAGCTCGTGATAATCTTTGGAGGAGGGGAGAGAATAAATTCAGGCATAATCAAGCAGCATCTCTCGGCCCCTGCTTTGCTGATCTCAACAAGAATTAGCTTTTGGATGATGTGAAAAGCTGCTCCATTGAGCAGAGATGTTCAGGCCTGCAGGTGACTGCTGGAAGGAATGAGACGTGAGCAGATGCTGAACAGGGAGGACGTGCTCTCAAAAGGGGTTGCAGCCTCAGACAGCCCACTCATCTGGTGTGCCAGCCTGAGACCAGTGCTGAGATTTGCCATGGCATGGGGGAGATGGGCCCATACTTGGCACCCTGCAGGAGCTGCTCTGCTGTGAATCCCCCCAGAACCTCGACATCAGGATGGCCTAGGAAACAGTCTGCCTAAAAATCAGAGACATTTACAGCAAGGCCCTGTAGGGATGGGGCTCCTTTCTGCCACACCTTGTTCCCCACCGTGAGCTCTCTGGGATGCTCTCAGTCATGGTGGGTTTTTTTTCCTAATCTTAGGAGGAAGCAACTGGCTCCAAAAGTCTGGAAAGGACTGTAATGGCCCAGCTGCACAGGACCAGCTCCATGACCCCTGAGGAGATGCTGATAAAAGCCATCACGTGAAGTGCCATGAGCAATAAAATCACCAGACTCAGCAGCCCTTGATTTTGTCCCTCGTCTGCAATCAGCTCAGGCGCTAGCTCCTGCTCCGGGAACAGCTTGTGAGTGCTCTGAGGTCTAGGAAGTGGGTGGCAGTGGGAGCATCCCTGCTGCATGGGGCTTGGAGACAGCGTGGCACTTCACCTCTGCTCTCTTCTCAGGGTCCTCCCTCCCAAAATGTGCTAAGAAAAGCCAGAGCTTTCAGAAAGGGGATGGTGAACCCACTGGGACAGACTGCTTGGCTGGCTCCTGCCACTGGAGAGCAGCAGCAGCCATAAAGTATGGCCAAATCCTGCATGGGGCAGGCAGGGCTGAGCCCCAGCCTGCATTCAGCCACGCTGTATTGCCTGATCTGCTCCTCCCATCCCCCTCTGCATCCCTCACCACTGCACATGGCATGCATGAAATCCATGCTCCCTAAAATTGTTCAAGAAATTATACTCAGGAAGATTGATGGCAGCCTCATGTGTATCAGCCGCTGCCCACAAGCTGAGTTACTCTGTGTTAGAGAAGATGTACCCCGATGATTTGAAGCTGAGTGATTGCAGCAGTAGAAGCGTGGTGTGGAAGCCAAATACCAGCACTCCTCACTAGCAGCATAATAAATTAATGAGTGCCAGAGAAGCTGCTGCTGAGGACTTGACGTACCCACGGATATGACAAGCCATGAATCAGCCTCGCTGCCATTTACATCCTTTGTCCCATAACTTCCTGGGAGCCTCTCGCCTCACCTCACAAGGCATTCACCAGCGTACTCCAAGCAATTTCCAGTCTGACATCACGGAAAAGTTCGACCTCAGCTTCACCACCATTCAGCAAATTGTCCCTGGGGACTGTGCCAAACAAAAGGACCTGCGGTTCCTCCTCCTGGCTGCAGACCTAAAGGAAAGCAGAAACTTGCAGGGCTCTCATGTCTCCAAACCTTTCTGGCTGAGGGGATGCTCAGAGCTCTGCACCGGAGCCTGGCCAACCCACGCAGCCTGCAGGCACCGCTCCTGGCAGCGATACCTCACCAGGGAAACTTTGCAGGAAAGTCTTCCAGGAACAAGTGCATTGGTAGAGCATCAGCTGTGCAGTAATGGCATTTCCTATGAATCACCAAAATTACTTGAAAATCCCCCTTTTCCGGCTGTGCTTAAAAAATCTCACTCCAAGCAGCCAAGAACATCCCAGGCCACAGAATTTCCCATCCAACTTGTTGTGGAGCTTGGCGATGGTGCTGTCAGCTCATGGACATTTTCTCCCCAGGGCCCCAGAGCTGTGGGGCCCCGGTCCCTCCTGCCAGTTTCGTTTTTCCCAGAGGTATTAAACCCAGGCAGCGTTACTGAGCCTAGACACCCACGGCTCCTTTGGGTCCCCACTTCTTCAATCTGAGACAAAATCGCTTCACTTATTCCTGTGGTGATACAGTCTCCTCTGTTGGAGTCACCAGCACAAGCTGGCTTTGGCTCCTCCTGGCACAAGCTGCTCCTCTCCAGCCATGTTCCCCAGCACCACAAGCCCTGCTAAAAATAGCGGGGTCAGCTAAGGTCAGAGCAAAGCCACAGCCCATGGCATTGGGGAGGGAGGGAAGGCGAGCAGCCGGCGTGAAGGGCACGCTGCCCGGGGGCTGTGTGGGCAGGGGGAGCGCGGAGAGATGCGTGAGCAGAATTGGTGCCCTGAGACAAGCAACTGCTGTGTCTACAAACCTGTAACCCAGATCTAATTTAAAGTGCAAATCCCTCAGCCGTGGGAAGTGCCAGGAGCTCACATGCCCCTACCGCCAAAGAGCAAAGAAATACTGAGATGAGTTTGGATGTCCAGACCTAAGGGAAATCCATCGGTGGTGTCTCAGTTTGTACACCTGCACCCAGACTTTGACCACTTACATGAAAACTGGGGCAAAACCACCATGGGCTCTCCCTGTCTGAGATGATAAGCACTTCAGGAAGCAGATCAGGCCTTGGGCTGGAGCTCTGGACCTCACTCATTCTTGGCTACACAGGGTACATAGGGAAAATGTGCCCCTCTGGAATGGGGTTGATGCTGAGTGGCAGGGCTGGTGTGACAGAACACAAAACATACACATTTTACTTCCAAAGAGTTTGGGATTCTGATGACCCCTCTCCTCTCTTTCCTTTGCATCAGCTCCAGCTTTGTTGGTCCTACCATGAGGCAATCTGATTCCCCAAACCAGCAGAAACAAGTGCTCGCAAAGCAAGTGAGGAGGGTGAACCAGCTCAGTGAGCAGCCAGATGCACACAGTGAGCAGGACTACAGCCCAGCGGGGGATCCCTCAGCTCTGCTCAGCTGCAGCGTGTACCTTTGTCCTTTGCGGTCTGTGTTGCAAAAGCACTTGGGATGTGCATCCCCCATGTCCCCAGGTCCTACCTGCAGCAGCACAAGCAGAGCCCTGGGAGGCGGCACATCCATCTTGGACACCTCTGAAATTCCAACCTGAACCAAACACGAGCTGATGGCTCTGGAGCAGAGGCATTGCATGGCCTTTGACTTCTTCAGTTATGACTTTGCCTAGCTTGTTATTTCAATGTTGCTCCTTCCCCCTGAGCCTTTTCACAGAATCCTGGGATATCCCTGCTGCCCAGGAGGATGAGCAGCTCCCTCCTGACCCAACACAGCAGCAAGTATTTGCTGACACAGTTGCAAGCATGAGAAGAGGATGCTGCTCCATCAGCACTGCATCAAACAGCTGGTTTATTACACTGAAAACACTCCCTTCATTTGCTGTGATCAAATTAAGAGGTGTGGGGATGCTCAGTTGCAAAGCAGGCACAAATGAAGGATGAGCAATGCTGGGGTCAGCTGGAGGCTGGGCCGTAAAGCAGGACTGCTGGCCTGTCCTCTGGAAAGAGAAGAGAGGAGAATTATTCTTTTCACTTTGTCAACTGATGCAGCTATAAGCATGCTTTCATTGCCTCCATGTCCCTGAAAGATGTGAAAAATAGTAATGAACAGGAGCTGAAGAATAGCTTCCAAGAGGCACCAGCAGCCAGATTCACCCCCTCTTTTTTTAGCACTTCTTTTAGTGCTAAAACTGCTGTCCTCCTCACTGGTGATGAATTCAACAATTATTGCATTCCTCCTGGGTGCTTGCAGAGCACCTTTCCAGACAGCAGGCCACGCTTCTCCACTCCCGTCTGGTGTTCTGGCTGACAGCATGCCACTGCCAGAAAAGGACAACTCTTGCACTGTCACAGGGGCACTGTCACTGGAGCTCCTCGATCCATTCCAGTTTGGCAAAATATTAACCCAAAGAAAATACGAAGAATAACACGCAGACAATTTTTGAAAGGGGGTCAAATTGACCTGCAGAGGGTCTGACCAAGGCACTGGGAGCAGGGTGAGCAGGTGGGGAGAAGGATGCAGAAGTCAGATTGGATCGAGCCAGCTGCTACAGAACCACAGCCTAAACTTCTCCTCCCAACTTACAGGTGCAGTATTTTTAAGCTGTATCAATTTAAATCCATTGGGTACCTCTGTGGCTTCTATGTTTGCGCGCATCTACTGTGTGCCTTCACCAATGTCTATGCTTTCCAAAGACTCAGGACACAAGCCCAAGCTGTGTAGGCTTTTTACACAGCCAGGATTGGTTTCAGACCATCAGGATCTTTTTTGTTCAGCAAGGCAAACCCTGCATGTGGCAGCACAGGATGTGGTTTACCATGAGGGGCTGAGAGGGGAATGTTGCTGTATGTGGAACAAAGACAGGACAGATTTGTGGGCCAAAACAGAGAAGGGCAAAAGGTCTTACACAAGTGGATGTTGGATCTGTCCTGACGTGGACTGAGACCCACCTCCAGCTTCTGGACATCTAACAGTCCTTCAGTCTCAGTGTCTTCCATCATCCTTCTCTCAATAGAGCTGTTCATTCCCCGGGTTAAATCCTTCTCACCCAGAAATACGCATGTACCTTCACTCTGCTTCACAAATAAATAGACCTCTCCTTGTTACTGTGGAGGCACAAGTAGAGAACTGGAGTGGCCAAGACGTAAATTTGGGAGGTGGGATCCAGTGTGGCTGCAACCACAGGCAGTGAGCAAACAGGAAGCGGGCTGATGTCATCCCTGCGTCACACGGTGGGATGCTGGCACTGGGCTCTGCTGCTCCTTCACGTGTCGACAGACATCAGGAGCAGGCAGACTGCCTGCAGCTGCCAGAGCTGGTGATGGGAAGAGGTGATCCTCACACTCATTGTTCTGGCTGCGCACTGGCCAGAGGTGACGGAGCTGTAGCTGTGCTGGTAGGTCTTCTCTTCTGTGTCCTGATGATGTGTCCCGGTTTATGCTGGCTGACTTCTCCCATCTCTGCCCTCCAGCCTGTCCTGCAGCCCTTCCCACACTGCCTACGCAGCTCTGCCTTTCAAGCTCTCCATTCCTAACACTGTTGCGGGACTCAACACAAAGACAACATATCCAACCTGATTGTTGATCATCACTTTTATTTGTTTGCTTGTTTTTGCTCTGCAGACCTTTGGGAGACGATGTGTGCCAGGGCATCTCTGTAGCAGGCTCAGCTCGGCCCGTCCCCATGGTGCGATGCCTGATGCCCTCGGGCCTCAGTCGGCAGTGTCCCCTGGCCGCAGAGCTGTCCCCCCGCGGGCAGGAGGTGGCAGCATTGCACAGCCCAGCGGAGCCTGCTCCCCTGCATGCCCACGCACGGGCTAGTTACTGCCCGGGAGCTGCAGACCTGTTTTTCCTGCTCCTCCAAGGATACGTGACTCGAGCGCTTGCAGACTGCTCAAATCTCATCCAGAGCAATCATTAAAAACGACTAAACCCCAAAGGCCTCTAAGTGCACATCAGTCCTAATCTGTTTGCAAATCACGATTAACCGTAATGTGAGGGCAAGTGAGGACAGAAAGGCTCTGTATTTAGAAATGAGTGTGATGTTCAGATACACCTCGTTTGCCCTTGAAGCTCCAGCCCCCTTAAGTGCCGTGTGATGTGTCAGAGCTCCTCCGCACAGAATCCACATTCCCTCTCAGTGAGAAGAGTGCAGATATTCTTGCTCTTACAAATGTTCCCTTACAGTATTGAGGTAGGAATGAGTTGGAGGCTCACTTGCTCTCTCAGCATCACTTTCATTCTGTCAGATACGGTACAGTCTGATCTGATTTTGAGTCTTCTCAATTTATTTTTATTGGAAATGCAGAGGGACCTGTAGTAGAACCTTGGGTCTAAACACCCTGAAACGTAAGGGGAATTTGGAGCTGATATTTGCAGCTCACAGCATTGCTGACTGCCAATTTTCCCTCTCCATTCCTCCTGGTCTCTCACCATGGAGTCATCCTGTAGCTAAGTGAGTCCACCACAGGAAGAAAGACAGCAAATCACAGACTTCCCTCACTGGGCAACAGCCACATGGACACAAGCCAGGACTTTTTTGCACTTGTGCAGACCGAAAGTGTTTGTACCACAGTAACTTTACCAAGTTAGAAAGCAATATGGTGGGTGCAATACAAGCCTCCCTTACCATGTGGATGCTGCTATGCCAGGACTCCTCTACCTTCATACGAACAACTTCCTATTGATATAGTAATGTCCTAACCTGGACATTTTAATCTCAGTTTTATCAAAGTGTTAGCTGTTTAAAACAATCTGTACATTGACCGGTCTTAAAATCAATTTTTTTGTTATTCCCATGGCTTTAAGTACACCAGGCAAGCTGGAAAACAGCTCCTCTGCATGCCCCCATTAAATTAAATAACCTGAGTAGACATTCCTTCTATATACATGAGCTACATTACTGTAGGAGCTTTCTTTTTGCTGAGGACTGAATCATTTCCCAAATGTAGGCTTGCACAGCAGAAGACGCCGCTCTGACAGGGAGTGATAATGAGTCACTGGGAATTCACAGTTTTGTGTTCCTGCAAAGGAAAAACTCACAGCACTGAGCCAGAGGACAAGGGAGGAGAACTTGATTTTGAAAGACAGCAAGAAACAGGGTCTGGAGCAGGAGCTGCTTGTGCTTGGAGCCTGGGCGAAGCTGCCAGGTGAAGGCAGGGTGGTCGCAGCAGGCGACGCTGCCCAGCACCTGGCAGGGGCCTCACAAGAAGCTATGGGCCCCTCATGTTCCTCACAAACCCACCACTGCCTCAGAAACCTCCCAGTAATGCGAGGCCTGCTGGGATTGCTAGCCCTGCATGCTGCCTCCTGACAGGCAGGTGCTGAAGGTCGGATAGATAACGCAAGCTGTCAGGCTGGGCAGGGAGGGGTAACAAGGTGGATATCGTGTGCTCACAGCGTCATGGAGAGCTGTGTTCATAGAATCATAGAATGGTTTGGGTTGGAAGGGACCCTTAAGATCATTTAGTTCCAACCCCTCTGTTATAGGCAGGGACACCTCCCTCTAGACTAGGTTGCCCAAACCCATGGCCTTGAATGCTTCCAGGGAGGGGGCATTCACAACCTCACTGAGCAACCTGTTCCAGTGTCTCACCACACTCAAAGTAAAGAATTTCTTCCCAATATCTAGTCTAAATCTACCCTCTTCCAGTTTTAAACCATTTCCCCTTGTCCTGTCGCTACTTGCCCTTATAAAAAGTCCCTCCCCTGCTTTCCTGTAGGCCCGCTTCAGGTGTTGGGGCTCAGCCCCACAAAACACGGGGTGCAGGTGCTCACAGCCCTGGTGCTGCAGCAGGACACGTGGCACTTTGCTGCAGATTCACTTCATGGGTTAAAAGCAGGCAATTCAGATACAAGCAGGCAAGGGTCTGGGCCTGACACAGCCTGGAAATGCCACCAGCAGCGGGGTCACAGCCACTGTGCAGGCAGCGAGGGCACTGACTGCCATTTCTATATCTCCAGCAGTCACTATGTAGACACAGCTGCCCCCAAAGGGACTCTAAGTGACACTTGGCTGCCTGTGAACGGTATGGATCATATCACCGCTTACTAACCCTAAACCCTGTGACTCCGAGCCCGAGGCCCAGGCAAGCCCTGCCCGAGCCCCTGACACTCCAGCCCCTTTAAGGAGCAGTGCGGGCACAGATAATTCTCCCCTTCCTCTTCCGCCCGGGCTCGGGCTTCAGTGACGCGCATGCGCAAATCTAGAACGCGTCGCGTCGCAGGGCTGGGGGCGGATGGAAAACGACGGCGGTCATTGGCCCGGCGGGAGGGTGGTGTGTGCGCACGCGCAAAGAGCTTTTTCCAGTCGTCTCTCCGCCTTAACCCCGCCCGCCCTGCCCCTCGCGCAGGCGCGCTGCGGGCAGGAGGCGGCCTTACCGTAGCGCATGCGCCGGGGCCGCCCCGCCCCGCTCCCAGCGTGCCCCGCGCGGTGAAGAAGCGGCGGCTGCAGGCTGGGGGCATTTTGTGTCTGTGATAGCAGCGGCTGAGAGACAAGATGGCGGCGGTGGCCGAGTGAGGGACCGGCGGCGGCCGGGACCCGGCGGAGCCAGCGGGCCTCGCGTTTCCCTTCCCCTCCCCTCTCCTCTCCCGCTCCCTCGCAGCACCTCGGCGGCCGCTTTTCACCTCTCTGGAGGGCGCGGGGAGCCAAGCGGCGCCCGGCCGGGGAGCGGGACGGAGCCGCGGAGCGGGGCGGCCGCCCGAGGGGCCCGGCCCGAGCTGAGCGGTGGGGACCGCCGTTCCTCGTTCTTCTCCTCTCTCCTTCCCTTCCCTCCCCTGTCCCTCTCCCCTTCTTGGGGCGGCGGTAGAGCCCTCTTCCCCCTCTCCCTTCCCCCGAGCCCCGTAGTGCCCAGGGCGCCCCGCAGCCGCCCCTCGCCATGGCGAGCAGCAGCGGCTCCAAGGCCGAGTTCATCGTCGGGGGCAAGTACAAGCTGGTGCGGAAGATCGGCTCGGGCTCCTTCGGGGACATCTATTTGGCAATCAACATCACCAACGGGGAGGTAAGGGCGGCGCGCACCCCCGAACGTCTCGGGGGGACCCGGAGAGCGGTGGTGCTTCCTGAAGCGGGGACTTGGCGCCTTTCCCCGGGGATCGCCTTCCCGGGGCGCCGGGTGGGGGAACCGGGGTGCGCGTTCCGAGCCTGGGCCCGCACCTCACGGTCTCGGGCTGGGAGCGAGGTGCCCCTTCCGACGGAGCCGTGGGCCCACACCCAGCGCTTGGCATTGTGAGAGGTAGGGAGAGAAGAGCACCTTGTCAGCGGCTGGAGAACTCTGTCTTCTGGCAATCGTCTCTGCCCCTTTTCTCAGCTGGGGAACACTTTATCTCGTGTTCATCAACAGCAGTAGAAACAAAGAAGATCCCCTGTTTCTTCAGCTTTTTTTTTTCTCGTGGTTTTTTTTATTCTTCCTCCCCCTCACTTCTCTGAGCTGTAAAGAAGGAACACCTACATATGTTCTTCCTCGCTTATGTGAATCTGAAGATATAATATCTCCAGCTCAATTTCATGACCTGGGATGGATATTTGTGTACAAATCATCACGATATGGATTTTATTTGAAGAGGCAACAAAATGCAGGACGTTGAGCACCAAAAGCTTAAAAATTGTAGCTCAGAGCAAGTGTGGGGAATACTGAAGTTCAGTCTCCCTACACCTCAGTGGCAAGGCAGTGTTTGGTGGACGCTCTGCTCTGATTCCTTGTTCCCTCTCGCTGCAGGAAGTTGCCGTGAAGTTGGAGTCTCAGAAGGCCAGGCATCCCCAGCTGCTGTATGAGAGCAAACTGTATAAAATTCTGCAAGGAGGAGTTGGCATCCCACATATACGGTAGGATTCAGTTGTATATGCCAAGTATGGTGACTTTTCTTTCATGTTCCTGTGAGGTGGGATGCCACCATAAGAGAATGGAGTTCTCTTCTCTAGGAGTTGGGCTGCTGGGAAAAATGCTCCATTCTAAGCTTAACAACTAGCTGGGTATCCTTGTAGCTCCCCCTCCCTGTCTCAGACTGTGTTGTTAGGCTTCCATGCTGTGCGCTGAAAGTGAGATCTTCAGTGGTTCCTGAGCTATCAGAAATTCTTAAAGTGATCAGAATAAAGTATGAGATTGTTTCTGTGAGAGCCAGTGTTCTTGATGAGGTTGAGAGTTTGGAGCTGGTACTGGAAATGGCTGCTTTCTTTTGTTGTTTTTTTTTTTTGTTCCAACATGTCTTCCTCCTCCGCTCAGAAAATGGCGGATAGACGTGATTAACCCTCCCCCTTCTCCTGTTGGGACAAGGGACGTGCTCAGGCGTGTATCTTTTCCTTTCATAGTTATGTGCAGCAACGCTTGAGACTGCTTAGAACCTCGACCAGGAGTGAAATGGCAGCCCCTTTCTGTTACCAGCAACAGATGCGTCACTAGGATTTCCTTACAGTTGAAGTGTCAGGATTAATGCCTCCCAGTTGCTTGCTAGGCGGTTTCCTTGTTTCTTACTCTGTCTGAAACTTTGAAGAGTTTTCAATGATTTTCTCATCTAGAAGTGAGTTGCTACTGTTTTGGTGCAGCAGACTCTAGGAGGAGTCATTTCTCAGATTATTGAGGTGTTATGCTGTGTAGTTCTGACTACTGAATCTGCATCAGAATAGCCTAAGTGAAACTTCTTCCTACTCCAGAAACACTTCAGCCAAGAATATTTTAAATAATTGTTTTTCAAGTTAGTATTTCTGATGTTTGTGCCGTATCATAAAAGGAATCGGTATCTTGTGCTACAGGAACAACTTGAATATAGCTAATGAGTCAAGCCGTGGATTCCAGTTAGTCCTTTCGCTCTTAACTCACTTTGTTGCGTGTGCATAAATTAGTGGTCTGTATAAACTGCTGAGACATAGCGATTTGTGTATGTCAGAGTGTATATTAACTCTAACAAAACCTAGAAGTTGGCTGCGTTTTTCGGGTTGTTAGCTTTTTTCTGTGCTCTGTAAACACAACTGATTGTAGACCTGATTGTATGCTGGAGTTATATAGCCAGGGAGACAGCCTTGTTTTGCACATCTGTCCTCTCCATTCATGACAGCCTTCTACAAGAATAGAACAAACGTACCTGTATGAAACAGAACAGCTACAATTATAATAGTTGCTTATGTGTAACCAGATTTAATTTTTATTTTAGACGACGGTTTCTCTTGTCTTTGTATGAATACGTTTGTTTCTCAGCTGAAAAAAAGAAATTGCATATTGGAAAGCCATCACGGTACAGTTTTGTGCTAAAACAAGGGTAACTGGGAGAGCAGCCAAAGCAAGTGGGTATCTGGTGTTTCATCATAAAACTGGAAAAGCATGCTTTCTTAAGCTTATGCTCTTTCTCTAAAAACCTTTAGTGCTATAATGAGACTTAAGTTTCATGTTTTTCAAATTTTCCGTGTAACAGAAGTGAGCTGCTATTTAAAAGTAAGTTCTTGAATTTGATTAAAGTGCCTAATATGAGTGTTTTATTTAAAGCTGAGATACTGGAAGTTGTCTTGCCTGTTGAGAAACTTATTTCCAGCTTCAGTTAAAGCAGTCATCTTGTAAGCTTTCTTTCCTTTGTATTTTACATACTTATACAGAAAGCTAGGTCAGATAAAACCAGTAACTCATTTAAAGTCCCACCACCACAGAGGAACTAAAATCTTTCTTTGACAAGTGGCCTCTGAAAAGTAATTACAAGAATCTGGGTAAGAATTGACAACTGAGGCAACACTCAAAGCAGCTCAGATGGCTTCAGTTGTGCTAGAGGTAGCATCTGTTTGATAATGTCAGCGGGTCTTGAAGATTTTCACCTTCAGGTTCCAGTGTTGTTAATCTTAGGATGACTTCTTAGAAAAGCTTTTCAGAAAAGTCTTGAGAATATCTTTTTGGTCTTCAGAAACAACTTTTAATGTCAGTTTTAAATATGTGCATATTAGATGTTGCTCGACTGGTTCTTTGTGCTTTTCCTGTTGTCATGTGATACGTAATCCGATGATGCTTGAAAAAATAAAAAACAGTATTTTTGTTCCTCTTCTAGAAGAGGAAGCTGAGGGGGGATGCTCAGTACACGGTTCACTTGATAAATGTTGAAACATGGAGTTAGTAGAATCAGAATTTGTGGTACTCTGGTACTGAGGGAGAGGCCTTATCTTACACAATCAAGTGCATCACTGAGGTGCTTAACTAAGTGTAGGAGCAACGTCAGATTACTGCACATGTTGTTCCAGACAACTCAAGCTTTTTTGACATGTGTTTTTGGCAGCTGCTAAGCTGGGAGAATGTATGACTTCGTACTTAGGGCTCTTTGCATGTGTAATTGATAATACGCATTCCGCTATTGTTTTGTAATGGTTTGCTGTCTGGTTGGAATAAGCTGTTCTTGGCTCAGTGTATTGAGAAGGATGAATCAGGTTGAGGAAATCCTTTCAGTAAGTTAGTTAAATTTTCTGTAAAGTGGCACCTTTAAGCAGCAACAACATAAATGGAGTATCTGATAGAAAACTGAGGAATAGTTCCAAGCTTTTCCATTTTCCATGCTGTATAAGCTGGGCTCAACAGCATTTTTATCCTGCTGCTTCTGTGGGATTAACTGTGAGCTTTCGGTTGTTGTGGAGAGAGGACTTGCTACTTGCACTGTGACAGAACATATTGTTTGCACATGAAATAGCAAAAAAAACTGAGATAGGTTGTCTGTTGTCTGAATATCTACACCACTTTAAATTCACACAGGGGTCTTCAACTTTGCTGCTTACTGTTGCTTCCTGGAAGAGCAGGAAAGATTCTGAGCTGCTCTCTGAAATTTCACAAAACCTCGTGTGAATACCACTGCAGACTGTGGTATGCACAAATTTTGGCTATTGCCTTTGTTTTTGACAGCAGGCTCTTGGACCAGTCTTTAACATCTAACGATCTGGTCTGCCTTAGGACACAATGCGAAGTCTGCAATATTCTGGTAGGTTTATTCTGATTGTTCTCGGCCATCAGCTTTTTTTCCCCTCTTTTTCAGTAGCAAAGCATTTTTAGCTGTGATCTTCTTGTTAACTGGGTGCTGATCCTAACAGTTTGGAATATCTGCCTGTATTCCCACATTCTTGGTCCTGGTTCAGAGGAATGAAACTGTGTTCGAGGTTCTTTGTGTTGTTTTGTTTATGGTGTAAATCTCTTTAGGCACTCTTGACGAGAGCAATTGTTTGAATCATCTGTGGTTGCCGCTGTTGGTTTTTGCCATTTATGGTGATTATCAACTATTGTTCATATCCTTTATGAAGATTCTCTAGATATTCTTTCAGATGTACTTCTCTTCTAAAAGAAAAGCAAACTTTAAATTCTTTTTTCCCTGCCAACACCTTGTGGGGTGACTTGTTACCTGCTTTCCCCTAGAAATGGATGTGGTGCTGGATCTAGCTGCAGCTGTTGGTGAGGTATGAAAGTGTTGCACGGAAGAGCAGGGTTGACTGTAAAACAGATCATGCTTGTGTGGGCAGAGCTGAAGAGATACAGTATTCAAATTCATGTGAGGCTTATCAAGGGGATATTTGAGTTTAGTTATTTGTAAGTTTAAATACAAAAGCTGTAGGCTTAGTTATGTTGGTTTTGCAACTTGAACAAGTAAAATCCTGTGTTTCTGACTTACCAATGCATTCGATTCTTGCAAAATATTTTGAAGTTGATAAACTAAATGTTGTCACCTGTGTTTTGCTACATAATGTCCTAAATAGTGTGGCATGCTATAAAGCTGCTGTCAGAAAAGTAAAAGTATCTCAGACACTGGGGCTCTCTGGTTACTTAGTGCCACGTTGGTGCTTAATCTGTTAATAAGCTTCAGCCCATATTCATCTTCACTAAATAATACATGCAGTGGAAACCCATGGTCAGGTTTAGTAACTTTAAGGTGGTTCTCACAATGGATTTTTCCTTGAGCACTTTAAATTCTGTTCTTGAAAATCTGTAAATATATTTCTTTCAAGCACCTTCATACTGAAAGACAGACCAGCTGTAGTAGATAGGAGCAACACTCCTGTTCTGATAGCTCAGTGTAAAACTGAAATAAATCCCTAAACGTTCACTCTTAGCAGAAAATGTCTTTAAACAAAATCAATTTAATGTTTCACAACAGTCTAAACTTCTGTCTTGGTATTTGTGGACTCCTTAGAAGCAGCCGGGAGAGACCCAGTTTTGAAAATAAATGTAGTTTTTTTTGAAGCATTTTTCATCTTGCCTCAGCTCATCCTTTGTAGAAACAGCTGCAGAGGTGTGCACTTCAGTTCAGCGTTAGCTCCACTTGGAACAGATGATGAGTAGAAGCCCTGCAGAAGGGGTCTTTTTTCCTCCACAGTGTTTGCAGCGCATGCTGTAGATTAATGGCTTACCTTCTCATCTGAATTGAGCCTTTTGACTTCTATGGAAGAAATGTGACTTATGTTCTTCTCACTTCCTACCAGCTGTTAGTTTACTTCATTAAACAACCAGCAAAGCAGCAAGTCATAGAAGTATGTATGCAACATAAGACCAGACAGATGAAATTTCCCTTGTGCTTAACGGATGAGCTGCATTGGCATACTTCATGTATTCATATTTTTCTCATAACTGTACAAAAAGTGATACAAAATCTTATTTATAGCCTACCTAACTTGATAACGTAGGGCGTTCTTTGCTATTTCTTTATTTAGTACTTGGGTGGCCTAATTCATACTCACCATGGCAACTAACGTTAGATGACATCTGTTAAATATTCCACTTCAGTGTTTCAGTCATGCCATGTTATGTTAGGTTCATTTATGGTACTGGTTCCTAGCTGGCTAGCAGTTGAAGTGCTTTTCCAGCTTCAGGGAAATAGAGAATATGTGGCAATGTAGATGTGAATCTGAGAGTGATGGATTGCCTGCCCTGTGTGTGCTGCTTCCATATCTGTTGAGACTCAAGTTAGTGTACTTCCACAGGCAGAATGTACTTACTGCTTTGTCTGTAACGCCTTATTTCTCAGGAGCCTGAGAAGTCTAGAACGTGTTTGACCAGAAGAGGTTACTTTTGGTCCTGATCCTGCTAGTTTTAGTTAACATGCAGTTCTTCATGTGATCCTACGCAGTGCTGATTTCCTAGGCCAGCACTTGTAGTTCTGTGCTTGGAAAGCTTGCCTGAAGATGAGTGCCTGCGCCTGTAGGCGGTCGGTGCCCATGTACAGCTTCCTTGATTTCTTTAATGGCTGCCTCCCTCTTACAGTCCTCCTGTATCTGCAACAAGCAGTTGCTTAACTTCATGACTGCCTTGCTGAGCTGTGCGAGCAAGGCTCCTTTCCTGGTTATTGGTGACCCATCTTGTCTGTGGATTGCTGCGTGAAGGAACGTGAGTGTTCTAAGCATTGATACCAGCTCCTTCCCAGTTTCTCTTGAATACCTGTGCTTGCATTGGTTAGGATTACTTGTTTTTCAGTGATGTTTGTAGAAGCATATGATTATAGGGAGGTCTGTGTTTTCTCTTTAGTTACATTATCTAACCGGTGCCCAGTTTGGAGACTTGTGTAAGTGCCTTAGTGATTGCAGAAGTGGAATAGCAGGCATTAATCACTTACTGTCATTTGGTTTTATTTTGGCTGTTGAATCCTTTGTGCTCATGAGGTCTTCCAGACTTGTGTATTCACCTTCATGTGCCTGCTGACTTGTCAGACTTATCAATAAGGTTATCTCAGGTAATCCCAGTAGTTCTTTCCAGCTTGCTTGGTCACTGTGCCTTGTTTTTATTCTAGTGGTGTTTCTCAATCCACTTTCACTTATTTGACAGTCTCCACTTCTTGTCGTGTGAACTCTTCCGTCTGACATTTGAAAGCCAAAATGCTGGGAAACTAATTGCATAGAACGAGACAGAGTAATAGTAGGGTAACATAGTACAACTGATGAAATTAGCAGATGTTAATAGAATGTTGAAGTCCAAATTGACCTTTTTTGTTGAATGAAAATATAAATGTTTCTGGATGCCTTTCCATCACTATTATATCTTTTCTTGAATTCCAGAGTCTAAAGGTTTAAGTTCATCTAAGTCTTCTCGCAGCAGCATTGTACTTCCTAGCAGTGAGGCACCAGGATGCTTTTTTGTTGTTTAAAACACGAGCGTGACCTTGTGCAGTTCCAAATGGCTCCAGGAGTGGTCAGTGATAGCGGTCAAATTCACAGAAGACGAGGTACCTGGCAAAACTGGTGTCTGAGGAGAGCTTTTCTTAGCCTGAAACAAGGCAGTCTTGTTACAGTTGGTGGTAGGAATGCTTTGTTGTAACAGTGAGCTGATGTTCTGGTTTTATGCATACAGTACCTGCAGACAAAGAGATGCTGCCTTGTGTTCATGCCTTCACTGCTTTGGTGTTTTCAGTGTGCGTGAGGTTTGGGTTTTCTCAGCTGGTAACCAGCAGCTGTACAGTTGGCACTTTTGCTCACTGTTGTTTAAATGTGACACTTTCTAAATATGGATTTCCTGAATGCATCACTCGACCAGATTGCACAGCTTTGGTGGTTGTAATTACAACAAGGTAACTGTACCAGCACAGTTGATCAATGTAATGCGGAAAACTTCTGGTTATCTAGTGAGGGTGTAAAAGTGGCACAGTAGGCTGCAGCTGGGCCTGTCATTTCTCAGCTTGTTTCTGAGTTTTGCTAACTCTTTGAAGTTTTTGCTAACTGGTTTACCTCAGTTTGACTCCTTGAAGGAAAGAAATACAAAATGTGAATAGGGTGATAACCAAATATTTTATGATGTTGAATTAAAAAAAAAAAACAAGTTTTCTCAAATGCTTCCTTTACCATTGGCATTATTTAGGAAACATGCAGTTGCTGAAATAGAGAGTATATTATTTTTGAAGATGCAGCTCTGAAAACAGAAAAGGATTTACGTTTGGGTCGGCCTGACCTGTGGTCTTTGCTGCTAAGTGCTAGGTGTGCATCAGTACTTCGCTTGCTTGTCTCAAGGTTAGTTAAGGGAATGAAAAAACATTGGAGTAAGCATTCACTTGTCATATGATCTGGCTTGGTGCTCACTTCACTGGGTGGGATTTGGAAACCAAATACTTTTAAACTGCTGTATCATGTGACTTAGTTGTTTAGCATGGAGCTGCAAACTGTTCAGGATGCTACAAGAAGTTTTGTGTGTGAGTATCTTGGAGCTGTGTAGCAGGCTGCTGAACCACGTGATGTGGAAACTTGTTGACATGGTGTGTCCTGGTCTTCTAAATTAGGTGAGCTGCTGAAGTCAAATGAAGGTCGCAGTTTGGTTTTGACAATGTTTTAACCACGAAAACTTCAGAAGGAATTGTTTTGGTTTTTTTGCTTTTGTTTTTATAAACTATGCTCTAACTGCTCAGTAGCCTTGAACGGATAAGGCAGGGCAGAATGACAAAGCACTTTCATGCACACGTGAGCTTAGGCATGCCCCACAGCTTGAGTATGGACTATGTATCCTAATGGCTCTGTCAGGGGTCACAGTGCTACATGGCATGTTCAAAGATAAGTCCTAGCTCTTACAGTAATTAGTGAAGCCTTCCAGTATGTTCTTCTACTACTGTTTGGGAAGGCTGATAAA
The DNA here is from genome assembly GCF_002078875.1 of Numida meleagris. Taxonomy (NCBI): domain Eukaryota; kingdom Metazoa; phylum Chordata; class Aves; order Galliformes; family Numididae; genus Numida; species Numida meleagris. The sequence goes on from NC_034420.1 coordinate 7,891,808, forward strand.
CTGTATTTTGCTGTAAGCTATATATATATATTTGCATAAGTAGGTGTAGGTGGACCTGTGCTACAGAACTGAAATTGTCTGATTATGCATTATGTCCTAATGGGGCATGGTCACTGTGGAAATGAGTTAGAGTAGTAGTAATAATTTTTCCTAGTCTAGGGATTCTGTATTTCTTTTGAACATATGTGGTGTGTAACTGATGCACGGAGTTATTGTGTAACCAAAGTGAACTGTTAAGTTCTTAAACATCTTGTTCCTGCTTTCTAGAACTCCCCCCCCTTAAGTAATACTGCTGCTGTTCTCTTAATTTTAGTGAGAGAAAGCAATTCGTTGTTTCTGGGTGTGCTTACAAGGCGGTGTCTGTAATTAACATGTAGAAGATGTGTTCTGATGTTCTAGTACCATCTGATAGTTAGCCAGGGCTTTGTACCATCATTCTTTCCTACTAGTAGTTCGATTCCAGCACTGCTCCAGCAGTAAGCCTTGGACCCCTAACGATTTCTGGTGGAGAGACCAGCTTTTTTTCCAGAGATGTGCTCCATTTGTTGCTATGGCATTCTGTGCTTTACCCCCATAGCATTAAAACTCGTGTGGCAAAGCGCTTGTCCAAAAGGTGTGATTGTATGTTGTCTTACAGTGACTATGGGAGCAAGGAGTGCTTGCCAAACTCTCGAGCATCACAATTTCCAAGGCTTCCTAAGAAGAGCCAACACTTGTAACGTTTTCTTCTTGCGCTGCCAGCAGTAGCAGCTACTGGACACTCTGTGAATGGTCCCGATGTAGCCTTACTTCTTAATCTCATTTTCCCTGGAAATGTTCCAAGGGAAATGAAAACTGAGTGTTAGCAAAGTAAATAAAGCACGGGTGACTGCAGTACTCTAGCAGAAGTTTCAGTTGCTGGTAGTGAAATGAATAAATGGGATGCTCTACCACATGAGGAGTTACAGGCCTGTAAGCATGAAAACTGGATGTTTAGAAGCCCTGTAGTCTTTGTCTTGCAAAGTTGATCCTGCTTTTCAGAACTATAAAGTGATCAGGAGATTAAAAAAAAAAAAAATTCTTGTATGCAGAAGTAGGCCAAATGGAGGTTGTGCAATCAGCCTGAGTTATTGCACGTACTAAGCAGAGAGGTCCCTATAGAAGAACCAAATCAAATGATTTTCCCAGGGTAGGGTTTCCTTTCATCTGCTTAGCTTTTCTCTTTTGTGATGCTATAAGTAAATTTTCTTAGTTCAGTAGATGGCTGGTGTGTAAGGTCCTTTTCCCTTTGAGTACGGTCTTGGCTACTGAGCCATTACTGTAATGAACAATTACGATCAGCATCTGAAATGGAGTTTCTATTTCTTAAAGCAGAACGTGGTCTGTCTGAATCTGGGTTTACTCTTTAGATTGACAGGCCTTAGGATGCTTGGGTTCAGTTTGTTATTTCTTAGACTTTCACAGCAAAGCTGAATTTCATGACAGAATAACGAGGCAGATCATCCAATCCAGTTTTCATTGCTTTGGTTGACTGCAGTGTTTCATTTTGAACTGTGACCTGCAGAATTTTTTTTATAGACCCTTGTCATAACTACTCAGCAGTTTGCAAGGTGACTTTGATAGGAACCAAGATGTAGTCATATTGAGTAATTCTTGAAATGAACTTTTTTTTTGCCCCATATTGACACTTCAGATACTTAAGGTTGATCCAGCTGCCTGCTTGGCTGCGATTGAAGGCGTACATATTGCAACAAAGGTATTTCTGCCTCTGTGACACTCAGCTGTCTTTCCCTGTATGATGCTGAAACCTAGTAAAGAGTTCTTGTCAGTTACTTAGTAGTACTGTAGTGCTTGATTGATATTTGCCAAACTTGAATGAATAAATGAGGAGGTAGTATGAGTTAACTGCACGAACTCTTTTGTATTGCAGATATGCCTTACATGAAACAAAGCCTAAAGCAATTAACAATGCTTCTGTGAAATTAAATAATGCGGGAAATGATAGAAGCGTAAGGTGTCCTGCTGATGAGTTTCAGTTCAGTTTTTGAGTTACGTACTGAAACCTTAGTATATTGGCTTCTAAAGACTTTTGCTTTGATTGTGTTAATTCTGATGTTTGTTGTTGCTGCTAAAACTTGATGTTTCTACTTCAGAGAAATTTAAACATGCCATGCACTGTTGTCAGTTTCTGTTTTGCCTTCAGACTTTGCTTCTAGGAAAGTAAGAGTGACTAATAACCCTAGTTTTTAGTTAACTCTCTAGGTTGAACACACGCCAGCAATGTGCCTTTGCAGTGAAGAGGGTTGGTGGCATCCTGGAGTGCATTAGGAGTGTTGCCAGTGGGTGCAGGAAGGTGATCCATCCCATCTGCTGAGGCCACATCTGGAGTGGGGTGTTCAGCTCTGGACTCCTTGGGACAGTGGAGGTGTGGGAGGACCAGAGAGTGCAGGGTAGGGCTGCTAGGGTTTGAAAATGTTTGATGTTCTAAAAGCATCTGTTGGATTCCAAAAATGTATTAGTGAGGATGATCACTTTTGTATGTTCAGGAACATAACTGTCACATGACAGTAACTGAGCTGCTTGTCCCACTCATGTTTACTGATGGCTAAGGCTCAAACTTGTATGATTCTTGCTAACGCTGTACATGTCTTTGTTTCAGGTGGTATGGTCAAGAAAAGGATTACAATGTTCTAGTTATGGATCTTCTTGGTCCCAGCCTTGAAGACCTCTTCAACTTCTGTTCTCGCAGGTTTACGATGAAAACAGTACTTATGCTAGCAGACCAGGTATGTACAAGCGTTCCTGTGAGGATGCGGAACAAACTGAATCGTGATGTGTAACATGGTTCTCTTTAAGTGGGTAAAATAATGTGTTAAACAGCCTTGTGTGTTAACTGAGATGCTGTGATACTTCAAACTTAATCAAGGCCTCAAAGGCCTGTTAGCTAAGGCCTCAGGAGTGCCAGTCTATTTAGTCTGTTTCTAGCAGCTGACATTTTTTCAACTTGGTTCTGAGAGTACAGCATTTGAAATAGCCAATTGCTGTGTAGTAAATAGATTTAGTAAATAGCTTGGTTGTACTGTCTTCAGTTATTTGGAAGGCAATAAGGGGTTCATGAGTTAAATTTTCAATGGTAATTTGAATTTAATATTACATAATCAGTGTTAGTACCAAGTTGTCACTTAGCCAGGGCTCATAGAATCCCAGGCTTGTGTCCAGGGAAGCTCAGGGCACTTGTATAGAGGCAAGATCAGCTGTCCCCTGTCTCTGCTGCTTTAAATGGCTGGTGTGCTTGCTCTAGAAAGAAGCATTTGCATGCTTACTTAACTAGAGTCAGGGTGTTACAGTGTTTCTGGGGAACCTGTGCAGTTGTGCAGTATTCCTTTGGATGGTGAATAGGAACTGGTTGTCATCTGGGAAAAGTAGATGGGATGTATGAGGTCAGTGCATGGAACTGGGTTTTAGGACATAGTAAAGTAGAACAGCTGTCAAGGATATGATGTTGTAACATAGTTGAACTCACTGAAGACTGTGAAGTGTAGCTGAAAAGCTGTTCCGTGTAAACTCGTGTGCTGTGATCTCACGCACAGGAAATAGCGTGACCATGTATAATGATACGGTGAAGTGATACAGCTCACAACCAAGATTGTGGAATTTTAACATGTAAAAACAATTTCTTTAAAAAGCATATGGAAAAGGACTTGGTTTTCAGTGAGCAAATTATAAACTGAAATTGCATTGGAAGGTAGCACTAAGAAGACATGCTTAATTGAAGGCTTAATTGAATTGTGTTGCTCTCATTGAATCTCACCTGTTTCTTTTTGCTGATGTTTTCTGTTTTACAGATGATCAGTAGAATTGAGTATGTGCACACAAAGAACTTTATACACAGAGACATTAAACCAGATAACTTCCTAATGGGTATTGGGCGTCACTGTAATAAGGTTAGTCTAATGCTGTATTTTAAAGATTCAAAGAGAATGGCTATGTTACTGATTCAAGCTGCACAGCCTTTTTGCTCATTGCTGAAGCTGATGTTTTGGATGCTAAACCATGAATCTTTGACGTGAGAGCTTGCATTTGTCAGTGTCCACTGCTAAATGCAGCGGCATGTGCATGTGGGTTGCTGACCCACCCTGTGAGATGGACTTGATTGCAAGATGACTTCAAGGCTTGCAACAAGATCATAAACTAACCGTAGAGAACACTTTGCTGTTTTTATCAATGATGGAGTTTCATTGTTGAGATGACTTGTAATAGCATTTTTTTTCTGAATGATGGAGACAAATCTTTGACTTCTGAGCTGACTTCCTGAGATGAAAAGATTTTGTGCCAACGTGGGAGCTCCTGACCTACCAGTCATCAGGGCATTAAGTCTTGCAGTGACAGACTGGTAAAGAGAACTCTTCAGCTGTCAGAACTGTGGATATGACTACCAGTCAACATGTAGATTCTCTATAAATAAATGGATTTATGCTAATACTTGAATGAAAAACTTGAATTATAGAGTATCTGAGTATGTTGTACAACAAAAAACTGCTCTCCGTTTAGTTTGTGAAGAAAAGAGGGGCTGGGCTGGGAGGTGGGCTGATGTTGTTGCACTGTTCGGATGGTTAAAAAAGACTCAAGTGCATGTTTTCAGATGTGGGGGGAAAAGTTTTCTTCTATATGAGGTTTTGTTTTTGTTTCTAGTCTTAAGTAAAATATGCTTAATCCTGCAATTTGTATGTTGAGCTCGGGCAGACAGGCAGCATTGGCAATGCATTAAGCATGCTACATAATAGAAATAAACTTCAGGACAAATGTACACGATCAAGCTGTTTATTGGAAGCAAGATTCCCACTTATTTTCTATATATGCCATTAGAGGATGTCTAATCTCTTTAGGCACTACTAGTGTTTAAAATGTTTACCTTTGTTTGCCTGTATGAATGCCAACTTCAGAGCCACGAACACTAGAAGGGGAAAATGTATTAACATCAGGTAACAGCTCTTGTCTGAAGAGGTGCAATGCACTGAATGTTTAGATGCAACCATTGTTGGAAAAGCTTGTAAGCCTCATGGAAAGGCAGTCTTTACGTAATCCTTTTGCTGTTAAACTTTGCTCATTCCCAAGTTTCATACTTTCACTCTGTAGAGCTCTGTTTTCCTCTGCTATGTCAAGCAGTTAGGCTCCTCAATTTTCTGAAAAAACTCAGAGTAAAGAAGCATTATTTTTTTTCCTAGTTTTAGTTTCTGATTTCCAGTTCTTTTTGGGCCATTTATTTGTACTTTTGCAGTTATGCTAGGTTAGCATTGCTGTGCTTTGTTTCATCTTGATGTGGATTAATGGCCTAGAAGATACTGCTGTGCTTACTTTAGTGGAAGAACACATTAGATTTGCATCAGCTGGAAAAAAAAATGCCAGTAAACCATTATTTTTCTTCTTTTCCTATTAGTATACTAGTTAGAGAGCCATGCAGCCTTATGGTGGTAAATACCTTCTGTGAGCTGTGAGTAGGGGCTTTGTTACTGATGCAGGGTTGTAGAGATTAGAGGGGTACTTCTTGAGAGAAATGCAGATGGACAAGTTTACACGAGCAAAATGAGAAATGAGTTGCTTAAGTTTGGCACTTAGGTGTTCTGTCTAGGGAACAATTGCCACCACACAGCATTTGCTCCTTTCTGTACTAAAGGATAGGTCAGGGTTTTTTAGAGATGACTGTACGCTATCTCAATCAAAATCAGCCACAAATGCTAGAATAGCATGGTAATCTTGTTCCAGTTGCTTCCTGTCAGTTATATTAAAAATATATACATATTCAAATTTTAATTTGGTGACTGGGAGAAATTTTGCTCCCACCTTAAAAGATGAATTTTCAGCTCTGCTAGAAATAAGCCCTGCATGCTTATGAAAGTAAACTTTAAGGTGACTAAATGCCTTCTACCTCTTCCTTACTGAAGATTTACTTTTTCTAAATGTCTTTTGGGGGAAGGGCAGTTTGTGGAACCAAAGGATGCTTTTGTAAGCAAAACTTCAATTTCCTTTTTTAATAGAGCCAAATGTCACCATTGTTATCCCTGGCCAAGGCAGTGCCATTTTGGAGCGGCTCGCAGTTGAAATTTACCCTGCCATATCTTTTAAATTTTCTCCTTACAAAAATATAAATTAAAAAAAAAAAAAACAAACAGACCAACATAGCTATTGGAAAGCTACAGTGCTTGGTGGAAGAAGGATGGCATTTGGCTACCCTGTTCTTTCTCAAACGCCTCGGTGTTGCCTGTCTGCGCCGGCCATTGTTGCAATGTAAGCAATACTGTTTGATGCACTGCCACCCTCTATTGTTTGTTCAGTGTTTAGAATCTCCAGTGGGGAAGAGGAAAAGAAGCATGACTGTTAGTACTTCTCAGGACCCATCTTTCTCAGGATTAAACCAGGTCTGAACTGTCTCCTATTCCAACCTCAACCCCAAATTCATGTGCTTTATTTTTTGTTTTGTTTTCGTTTTGTTTTTTTTTAATCTGGAGAATGTAGATCTTGCAAAAGCACCTCTTATGTTGGCATTATTCAGACATACTTGGCAAACATGTAACATTACTAAGATGTTTCCCTGTGGCGCTTGTTTAAATTGTGAAATTATTTCTAAACTTGGTTTTAAAAAGGGCTGAATGTATGTGCTTGATTTCAGATGCAGAAGCAGTTTTTATTTTTGTTCTTCAAAACTGAAAGGCGAGGTCCTGGATGTGTTGAAGAGCAGACATGCCACCCCAGTGAAATAGCAGGGCTCCGGTGTAGGTGTCTCCTTGCCTTCCTGTAGGGTTCCTGCAGCGTCTTCACGCAGATGAATAAGTTCCACTGTCATGTCAACCAGACTCTTTCCCATGCGACTTTTCTTCAAAATCTTTCCAAATGTGTGATGAGGACTCTCGTATTTTCATCTATTGCGCTTATAAAATTGAATTACTCCAGTGTCTTGGAGAAGCATCTAGTGCTAAGTGTAGTACCCTTGACTCTTAAAGATGAATTGGAAGCACATCAAGACATATGCCTCCTTCTAGCAGAACAGCTGGAAATTGCTGAACATGTATCATAGCTGCGGAGTCTCATATGAGGCCATAAAACTCAGCCCATAGTTTTCCACAGTAAGTCTTCAAGTATTAAATCCCAGCCAGCTAGCTGCTGTATGCAGGCTTAAACTTCTGCTGTCTGCTTCTGAAACTCGGTTGAAGCAGAGACTTTGATCTACTTTTGTCATTGCTCTTGGCAAAAATCTTGCCCTACTTTTCCAGTTTCCTACTGATCATGCAGTACACAGAGCTAAGGTGGTTTGAGGTTATCTCTGGAAATACTTGTTTGCTGGCTGGCATTGGTATGCTCTATATCTTCCAGTGTCTCTCTTTTTGAGACTAACTTAACTCCTTTGCTTTCCTCCCATCTAGAATGGGAAATAGAGTGAGCCTGAGCTAGGGAATAGAATAAACTCCTCCAGAGAGGTTAGTGTTGTCAGATAATATCTAACAACTTGGCTAATGTGTAAAGCAGGGCTGTATTAAGAAACCGATTCTATTTTATATGTGTATTTCTTTAAAGAGGGCTACCCATACATCTTAAGAGAACACGTAATTAACTTGTTCAGGTCTGATATTCAGAGCTTGCAGCAGCTGTGCAAGAAACACCATCACTTAGTAGTTCTCTGACTCTTGAGGGAAGTAATCTTAAGAAGCCTGCTAAACAAAGAACTAGACACCTACTCTGCATGGTAGAGGCGTGCTCTCAGTGTTACTGATATTGATTCACGAACTGTGACTTTGTCCCTTGGTGGCATTAATTAATGGCAAGAACCCCAGGATTCCAGAAAGAATGTAAAGGCTTTGAATCGTTAAGTGTTTGTAATTAAATTTGTACTGAAAAGATTCTGTGGGTGTCATGTTCAGTTTCCTTCCTTCTCTAGGCGTAGTGTTTTACTTAAGCTAATTGGCAAAGGCCTTGCAAAGTAGCTGTTGCAAACTGTACATCAGAGACTGTCACGAAATCACGGACCTTTCATCAGAAAATAGAAGATTGCCTCTGAGATCAAGCTTTGCTTCTAAGAAAGCTGCATTTGCACTTTAGTAATCACATATAAGCTTTATGCTGTTTGCTTGGGAGTTTAGTATCCACATGGTTCATTTCCTTGTAGCTTGAGAGCATCTCCATGCTCACTTAGCAAGTAACTACCACTACAGCTATCTAGTGGTAGCTGTAGTGGGTGCAACAAAGAACAGACCTCCGCCTTTCCCGAGCTGTTGTCTGACCAATGGAGTTCATTGTTAAAGTCTGTTTTAACTCCTCTTGCTCGAAGTGTTCTGGGCCTTCAGGGTGACTTTTCTGTGGAACTGTTTGTAAAAAGCAGGTGAACAAGAACTTTGTCATTGTATGTAAATCACAGTACAGCTTCAGCTTAAGAAATTCTGCTCTAACATCAGCCATTTAAAGAGGCTTTTAGCTTTTTTGTCCTGTCTAGACCGCTGCAGTTAGAAAAATCTTCAGCCAGAATTTTAAAATGTGTCTGCTGTGCAATTCAGAAACTCTTTGGTATCTTGCAGCCTTCCATGTGGAGTGTTGCTTTTTATAGGTCATACCAGTTCCAGTGTACTACTGTGACCCTGTTTCATTCTTGAGTGCGGATACAGCTGCATATGAATCCCTGTACTTGTTTGCTTTGAAAGCTGTATCTTCTGTTCTTCATCTTTAAGGTGATGCTGAATAGGTTTTTACTGAGAATTTCTCAATCCGTATCTCTTCTCTCCATCGTCTTCCTTCCCCTGGTTACTTCTGCAGCATTCACTAATTTGTAGGGGTTGTAGTCCCTGATCCTGTATTGTTAATCCAGCATTGAAATCTGCTCAGCCAGATGATGGGTAGCTTGAAGACCAGTTGCTAGAGTTTGAAATGTTCCTTACGTATTTCTGCCTCAGCTTTTTTTTCTTTGCCTAGTCCTGAAATCTTGTCGCATGAAGGTACTGTCTGTATTAACAGGTGGATAGGCTGGCTGTTAGCACACTAATTAGCACGCACTCAATTATTGCTAGATACCAAACCATTGAGCAAGCTTGATTATTAGAAATCTAAATTGGATTCCATGCACTAGACTCTAGCTTCCTGGCTGTATTAATTTCATCAATGAGAGTTTCGTGCTGCTGTTTCTTGTCTTCTGGTAGTCTTGCAAAGGGCGTATCATTGAAGGCAAGATGTCTGGTTTGCTGCTGAAGGTTTTGTCCTTATGCTCTGCAAAATGGCCCGTGTTCTTTGCAATACATAGAAAAGAATACAGGATGTGCATCATTTGCATTAAGCTGCTGAGCTGCTGTTAACTATCTCTCTGTGAAATGCTCTGGTGCGAGTGGATTTTCCTGACGTTCACTGACGCACAATTAGTTCTTCCTAAGTTGTGCGCTGTAGTTACTGAGCTAATGTGATACAAACTACAATAGTAACAAAACGTAGAACTAAACTAGAGATGCTGAGTAGCACAGTCTAATCTATTCCACTGGATTGAAAAAAGGCTTGAACTAATTCACTGTTAAGTTTTTGAACTTGCTAGTTAAAGCTAGTTGTGACTGCACTGTTACTTTGCTTCCTCGTAACTGTAGGCTGTTATGTTGTGTGGATGTCCTAAAGTGTAGCTAATGCCTAGTGAAATTGGTTGGGGATTCCTTGTGTACAATTATAATGTGTTTTCATTTTTCTTTTCTAAGTTATTCCTTATTGACTTTGGTTTGGCCAAAAAGTACCGGGACAACAGGACAAGGCAACACATACCGTACAGAGAAGACAAAAATCTCACTGGCACAGCTCGATACGCCAGTATCAACGCACATCTTGGCATTGAGCAGAGGTGAGTTCAAAGAGATTGCAGCCCCAAAGAGCACAGCAGTAAGATGATCTCATTTGTAAGCTTCTGAAATTTCTAAACCAATTTTGTATGAGTAAGTGTGTTATATCCCTTTGCCAGTGTTTTTTCCATTTGGCTGCTTATGCAAGGATAGGAAACCAAAGCACCTAATTTGCTTCTCGGAGAGATGCTCTCTTGCAAGCATGAGGTGGAAGTTCTGTGTACTTCTTTTTTTTTTTAGGGCTATCTATACTATTATGTGGCTCTTCAGAGGTACCACTGTGCAGTTTTCTAATCGTGTTAGTACCTGTCGATGCCACTGTTAACAGAATTGCTTATCTCAAGTCAGTCACCAGAAGGAGTTCTCTGAAACTGATGTCCTCTGACTTCCCCTTAATGATCAAACTATCGTTTATCCTTTTGCCTGCAAGCAAGACTTTATGATCACACTGATCTGATGCTGACAGAAAATGCACCATAAAGATAGTTGATGCTTTAAAAAATTCCGTATTTCATCTTTGCTTTCCTTAGTGTTCCTTCAGAGTATTTTATTGTCTGTCAGTATCACTATTTAAGCTCACTTGACATGTGGGTCAGGTAGTATAAATGACAGGTCTTATTTCTGAATTAATTAAATTTTGCAGAACTTTAGCTATTTTTGTAAGAGAAATCATGCTAGCCTTCACAGTGAAGGGACGGATTACTGCTGTTGAATTTGTTCAGAGGTCTTGTACCGTTCTCTGCTGGTACTGGAAACTCTAGCATAATTAAAAATGTGGGTTGGTCCGTGCCAGTTTATCGAATTGCCTATATCAAGCTAACAGTGAAGCAAACAGATAACACATTACAGTAATGAAGAGAAACCAGGTCTGAAGCATATGGCAGAACGCTCCAACTGTTAGTGCCATAGCTACAGAACATGTTTTCCTGTATGTAATAACAACTGTTCCTAAGGAGCTGTTTGCAGTGTCCTGTTTCTTGTAATGAGTGTCATCCTGTTTTCCAAGTCCTGAAAATAATTTTTATTATAATACATCCAAACATAATATTTCCAATGAAGGTTTCATAAATGTTTCCTACTACAAAATCATGAAATTAAGCGTTAAAGAATGAACTAGGTGTGAGAGAAGCCATTAATCTCTTAACTGATCATAAACCTGCCACTGCTTCCTCAGAAAATTTAGTCTTATGTCATGACCTCATACCAGTTTACTGGGTTCTGTTGATGATTTAAAATATACAAATCTAACAGAACTGAAGTTTCACAGGTGGGGTTGTGGTCTTAGAATCAGTTCTTGTCCCTTTGACCTTGGCTGTGGTTTCATGCTACAGCTGAGATGTCTTGAGAGCTAGCTCTTGTCAAGAGGAGGGAACCAGTCTTCCATCCTTGAACCCCAGCCACAGCTAGTGCTCTTTTGTTCTTGTACTGCAATGGATTAGGGAGATGAGCTGATTCTCTTGTGCAGTAACTCCCTGTAGTAATTTCCCCCGTGGGTCAGAGAGCTAGAACAAACGTAGGGTGGTGGGGGGCTGCACTGTGTCTAACTAGTGGCTGTATTGGCTTGGCCGTAACGCAAAGCTTTACCTGTAGGTTCTTTGCTACCAAGAGATGGAAGTAGAACTGTCTAGGTTCTTGCAGATTTTTCTCACTTTAAAGGAAGCTCTTCTGCCCTCATCCATATGTATAATCTTGTTAGCACTCCCACTCTCTAAGCCTTTTACTCCCTTGTGAGGATAGGAGGTGTGTAGTCTTTCCTGCCATCATTTAAATGCTTTTCTTGCAGAACTGCCTGAGTGGCAAAGCGGCAGCTATAGCTGTCAGCTTCTCTTCAGAAGGGAGCTAGGAGAAAAATAAGGGTTTTGTGAGGGTTCTTTTTTAGTTTGTTTCTTCTCTTCAGGTAGATGTCAGCTGCAGAGAGGCAGTCATAGGAAAAAGCTGACTGCTACAGCTGGGAAGAGGCAGCTTTGCCAAGAGGAAAAAAATCGTGGAATGCTTTTTCCACTTCAGTGAACTGTACTAGGCTTAGTAATCGTGAAAGCTGTGAAGCAGAGTATGATGGTGTTCATGTGGCTGAAGCATGGATCTGGAGCATATGCAGTACAGAAAACATTGGAGGCCTTTCACATGAAAGTTTGCATGCTAATTCTCAGTGAAGTCTATGGATGGTTAATGGCTCCATTGAAAGAGGGAGAAGGCAAAGAACCCCTCTCAGATGATGCCTGCACCTTTTGAGTATCGCTTGCCTTACTCTTAAGGAGATGATTGTTGTTGTTTTTTAAAGAAAAATAAGAAAAGGAAGGAGCTATGCCCTTTGTAAATACACTGCTCTTTGGGCAAAGGCGTTCATTATTGGTCCCAGACGGGTGCACTGGTGGTTTTTGTGATGATTTTACTGCTTGGAATAAAGTTGAAATACTGAAGTGTCTAATTCAGGGTATTCTTTCCCTTTCTACAGTCGCCGAGATGACATGGAGTCTTTAGGCTACGTATTGATGTACTTTAACAGAACCAGTCTGCCTTGGCAAGGATTAAAGGTAGGTGATGCTGCTTTCCCTCTCTACCTTCATGCACCTTTTTTGTATGTTTGGGATCTGTGGTTCTGTCTCCTGGTCTGAACAGGTTGCTGTATATAATGTTCAGTTCAGCAAAGCAGCTTTTCCTGAGGCATGGTATTTATAGAATGTAGAAGAAAAAGGTTCTGCATACTTGTGGTGCAGCAGGCAACGTGTGTATTGTTTGACTCTCCTAAAAATTATGCTAAACAATAGCTTACGTCAGCTTTGCAAATTATTATTGTCCTGTCCAAGGCTGAAGCCCTCTTTGGGAAGTAGAAAATAATATTTTTAGTAGCTTTTTGAATTGCTGTAGAGCATGGAAATAATCTCTTGCCTACCAGGTTAAGCTTTGATGATATCTTCAGTCTAGCTTATGGCGTGACTGAAGATATCGTGACTGAAAGATTGTTAGCTGAAACGTGCTTGTTTCAAGTATTATTATGTGTGGTAGTAGCCAAGTGCAAGCGTGGCAGATATTTCTTGTTTCAGTTATATATACTTCAGTGACTTGTATCCATGTTTTAATTATTTTTCTTCCTCCGTATGAGAGTTGTGTAACTCAAATAGTGTTGCAGCTGCAGATGTTAGCTTTTTAAAGGCAAGCATCTTGTGAAACACAAGAATTCTTCAGCTGCAAATGAGCGTAATGACTGTGTACTGAAGCAGGCAGCACTTGAATGTGGTACTGAGTGGGAATTAATGTAACTTTACCAAATGGATACACAAGTCTGGTCTATTCAGTCCACAAAAGCAGTAGCTAGAACTACACGAGCTATGCCATGTGAGGGAAGCATTAGACTGCAACAAATGGTATTAAACTGTGTCCAAATCTTAATACCAGATTGACCTTCATTCTCTTTGCAGTAAGTGTGAGGGACTTGGAGATTTCACATAAAATACTTAGGGCTGACCAAAGGTTTTTTTGTCATTTTTTTTTGCTACTGTCCTTGTTAATCCAGTGTTGCACAATATCTCTTATATTGTGACCTACATGTTCCACAGGCTGCAACAAAGAAGCAAAAGTATGAAAAGATTAGTGAAAAGAAAATGTCCACTCCTGTTGAGGTTTTGTGTAAGGTAAGAGTTTCCAAATGATGTCATGCCATGAGATGGAAGTTCTTTTCTTTATTGTTTTTAAAATTAGAGCCAAGTGTATTAATGTCACGTAGCATTTGCTGCTGAATAATACTTCTCTGGCAGTCAGTAGATTCCTTGTGTTCAGGCACCCAACAAGAGCATGAATTTGTAGAACAGGGCAGGCATTCACTGCTGTTTCTTGGGATGGCTCATGCCACCATAATTGCAGTTGCTGGTGACCGTCAGCTGTGCGAGCTTTCCCTCTCTCTGGAGAGGCTTATTCATTTTTTAAACTCGTATAGCAAACGTTCAGCATGTACCCTCTTGGATAAATGAACCCAAAGCAGAAGTATATAGGCTGCCTTTACCTGCTTGGTTTTCCTCTATAGCTCATGTGCAGCCTGTAGTAGAACTGGATGTCGATGATCTTCGGAGCTGTGTCACAGAACAGTGGTTTTCCAGTGATTTTATTTAGGTCTCAAGATTTCTCTTGGGCTGTGCAGCCATACGCTGGTTGACAAAGGTCCTTGAGAAGACATCATTTTGCACATCAAAATGGCACCAGCAGCCTTGCAAACTGCCGAGCTGTTGCACACCATCTTTTCTTTCTTGTAGCATAGCATTGTGTATTTACAATTACCTACTCAAGTGCAGACTTGAACACATTCTAAACACAGAAATATGTAACACAGAGTGCAGAATCTCTGAAAGAGGTCGAGGTCTTCATGATTTAAGTCTTCACACTTACTGGTGGTAAACATCCACTACTACGTTTGAGCAGGTTATCAAGAAAACAAGAGTGGGATCTTGTGAGAGCAGTTACTAGGGCTACATATTTTAGAGGTCTAGTTAATGTGAACTAGGTTTAATTAATTGCTTTAAATGTTGAAAGTTTTGGTTATTGCATTTATGATTGCAAATAACACATCAAGTAATGAATCAGAGGGAAAAAATGTGTACCTGGTAACTTGCTAATCAAATCTGCATTCTGAAATACAGGATAAGGGAATAACTAGAGGCAGGGTGGAATTCAGATTTTAATCTTCAGCCAGTTTTTTTCTGTTATCTATGCGGCTTTTTGCCTTTTGGAGGTTTGTATGAAGCTCTTTGTTCCAAGTCATGGCTTGATTAACTCTGTTGATTTACAGGGATTCCCTGCAGAATTTGCCATGTATCTGAACTACTGTCGTGGCCTGCGTTTTGAAGAGGCACCAGATTACATGTATCTGAGGCAATTATTCCGTATTCTTTTCAGGTCAGTCTCAAAGTGGAGAAGTACAGAAACTTGTACCAGTCAGTAACTACTCTGGAACTTGCACTTCAGAAAGCTGCAGTTTGTAGTGTAGGGAGTTCTGGGACTTCTTTCCTTCAGAGTTTGAAAAGTGATTATGGTTGCTTCTTGAAAGACCTGGAAAAAATTCTGTGCGATGTTTATGTATGAAGGTAAAGATACGTTTGCTTAAGACGTGTGTGATCTTACCACTAATGCTAGAGAGGTGAACCTGTGCTTCAGAATCTGTTGCAAATGAATTGAGAAGCTGACCCCTTGGTAAAACTGTGTGAAGCTTTTGGTGTTTGCCAGTTGGTGATGAGAATAGGAGCAGTGTCTAGGAGATTGGTTGCAGAGGATGGGAATAGTGCTGTTTCCTTGAGTTTGCTGGAGAATCCAGAACACAAACCCAGCCTTGCAGAGTGAGTAGTGTCTGCGAAAAGAGGAGCTAGTACTGATGTTTTAAGAGTCTCCAAGCTTCCAGAATCTAAAGAAAACATATTTACTAAATTTGGGATTGATGATACTGCAGTTCCTTATGGAACTCTATGTATTTTAAAAGGCTGAGATTCACGGTTCAGACAAAGCAATAATCTGGGTTGCTGCTTATACAAATGTAGACTCTTGCATAAACAATGAAGAAAACGCTGCTTGGTGGTATTTGGGCTACTTCAAGAATCCCTTTAGGTTAGCAATACTTAGCATTTGTATCATTCATAATCTCCAAAGCAGCTTACAAAAAGAATTAATCTCTATTTCTGGGTTTTCAGCAAAGACTCTACATTAACAGCAAGGTAGTTATGATGTTGTAGTAAAGTATTTCACTCTTTTCTAGGACCTTGAACCACCAATATGACTACACATTCGACTGGACAATGTTAAAGCAGAAAGCAGCACAGCAGGCAGCCTCTTCCAGTGGGCAGGGGCAGCAGGCCCAAACCCCCACAGGCAAGCAAACTGACAAATCCAAGAGTAACATGAAAGGTTAGTAGCCAAGAACCAAGTGACGTTACAGGAAACAAAATTACACTAATTTGGACGATGTTGGCGATTTAAGTGTTAGATCAAGGAGGTGGTTAAAAATATATATTTGGCTGTTAATTTAAAAAGCAAAAACAAAAAGACGTCCTTGGAGAATTTGACTACTAACTTTATACCAAAATGTCCTTGTTCTTCATATCATTTCTTCTGGGGATGTTGGGTCATTTTAACCACTGCATCTTTTGCTCCCACATTAACCACTTTCCAAAAACAAGGAACTGACTTGGTGTTGGGAATGGGACATTTTTATTTATTTTTATTTATATATATATATACATATACTTATATATGTATAAATATATCATGCAATCCAAAATCCTAGACCTAACACTTCTTAAAGGATAATTCTCATCAACTAGGCAAGGATCTAGAGACTTTGGGTTCTACTCTGTTCCAGCTGTTGTAGTGCTGTGGGTTTGCTGCTGTTCTGTACGCCTCAAACATTGCAAACAGAAAATTGTGAATGATCTGGCTTCCTCCAGTGGGTTTACATAGAGACATTTGATCCACAGTTAAATTAAAGGACCAGTGAGCTCAAAATGTCTTGCCTAAATTGAGGAGTAACCCTGAACTGCTGCAGACTGCCACGTCACAATTTTCTGAAGTACATGGATGGTTTGGGTGGGTTTTCAGGTTTCTTGACTATTTTTAATGTTTCTAGGTTATGGTTTCAAGGGAAAATGTTGTGTAATGTTCAAGATGTAGTTACGTAAAAGCTAAAAATTACGTTCTGAAGAGGCTCTTAAGAGTTTTTTAGACATCCTGTAGGCTTTAAATTTTTTTTCAAGTACTTCTGCCAGTGTTAGTCTAGTAAGCCACTAGAATGAAACACTGCTACAGCTATTACAGCCAGTTCTAGCATGAAACTGATTACTCAGGAGTGGGTTTGGATAAAATTGAAGTCATGGGGTTGATGAAATAGAGAGACTCGGTTTATGTACTGAGATGTTGCTACTGCTTGCTACTCCAGTACATTCTTGTCTTGACTAATTTTTAATATGTATTTTATATACAGTTATTAGTCTAATGTAATAGGCTTAAGAGTCAAATAAAAGCAGAAGTGTTCACAGAGAGCTTCTCAAAACATTGTTTTTCATGTATTGTGGCAGCATTCAAACCTTACCAGGTAGCTTGAGTCAAACTAGCTACCCACAGGTGTAACTTTTCACCTTTCTTGGTGATCTTTCCAAGACTCAGTCTGGAAGTTTCTTGAAGGAAAAAAAAAAACAAAAAAAAAACAGTAGGATATAATTAATGTCAGATTCCTTGGTTTGCTGGAGCAGACAGCTGTTACAACCCTGAAGACCGTGAACCAGTTTCCTTGGTTGAAACCGTGGTGCGTAGCAGAGCTGGTGATAACGCAGCAGGCATAGATTATTTCCTGGAACAGGAAGCTGTGGTTGAGTTCAGAACCCACTGTGGGAGCCGGTCCTATTCAATGTGTGGAAAGGTTGGTTATTGCAGCAGGAAGAAGTAATCTGAGTAAAAACGCACGTTATTCCCAACAGCTGTTCTTCACAGTGAAGGTCTTGCAGGTTGTGATGGTCTGTAAACTGATGGCTGTCCTGAAAATCAAGTTTTATATGCATTTGAAATACTGTTTTGATGGTGAAGTATTCTAACATTTAATGTGCTAATTGCCTGGCTCAGGAGATCTCTGGTCAACTGCTACACTGTAAGTAAAGGCTGTAATGATTAGCTGCTCCCACTTCCTAATAATGAGTTAGTGGCAGAATGTGAAGTTGCAGCTGAGTGATGAGCGTGAATAACAAGCAGTGTTATGACTGAACCCAAAGACCATTTGTTCTTGATGGATCTTTCCCACTGTGCACTGTCCTTGGGTCGTGAGCCCTGTGGAAGAAATGTTTTCCTGGTAGAATTTCACTGGCTCTTGGTGTAGCAGCCTCTGAGTGGAATAATTCCCTCCTCTCCATCATGAAGAAAAGGTCCATGATCCTTAGATTGATCAAGCTGTAATGTCAGTAAAGCACTAAAGTTGTGTATGTGAAACATCTGAAGACTTCCAGCTTCGTAAAATGGTTAGCTTAATCTCTTCAGCAAAGGAAAGGTATTAGCTTACAAGAATCGTACGTGCATTTTTGTGAGGAATGTAGCCTGTTAATGGAGATCTGGAGCCAGCTAAACTCAAGCAGGAAGTTGCATGACTCTCATGTTGCTGTCACTTTGAAGATTAATGAAATAATACGTGGTTACTTTCTTCTGGAGTTCAGTTAAATTCTCCTATAGTTGCTGTAGTAAAGCCTGTCCTGAACTGGCTTAAAGGACTTCACCATATCAAATTTTACCCACTTGGTAACTACAGCCAGTCCAACAAGAGTACTGGAAATAGCAATTTACAGGTGCATTCATTGATTAAAATATTACAGAATAATGTGCAAGTGCTATTGGAGGTGCGCATCTTGGGGGTAAAAAAGTCAAGTTTCCAGTGATTTTCGTGATGTCTTTTGACAGCGTGTTCATTTGTAGATATTCCTGGCTGTCTAACTCTGTTTCATGTTAAACCATTTCACTGAGTCTTACTGGTTATTCCGGCTGAATATTCTGCTTGGCTCCAGGGTAGACCCTTCAGTGGCCTTTAGTATTTTTTTCCTCCCGTCCCTGCCTTCTGGAACTCTGTGCAATGTCTTTTGTAACAGCAAGATGAGCTGGTTTTGATCTCAGGAGAGGTGAACTGAACAGTGCTTCCCTGCTGCTTCTGGGAACTTCAGCTCAATCTCTTGACAGTGCAGTAGTTCAGGTGCGATTTGTAACAGTGCTTACAGTCAGCTTCCCTCAGACATAAAACTGATTGAAACAGTCATGATCCAAAATAAATTGTCATTCCATTTGAGAGATGGTTTTTAATTCACTTCAGTGTAGAGTTCTATAGCCTGTCAAGCAGTCCCATTAACATTCACTGGATACCTTTGGTCATGGCAGTGTTTCTCAGAACAGACTATTCATTTTGTGAGATCTAGCCAGTTGACAACTAAACATTTCTCACTGCTTGTTTCTGCAGCTACTAAATAATTCTGTGGCTACAGGAATATTAAAATGATTTGAGCAGCCCACGTATACTGTTGTGATCGTGAAAGTTTGGGGTAACACTCTGGATAGATGAGGAGATCTGAGCTGGCCCTCCATGTGGGGAACATGTCCACGTAGTGGTAGTAGGACTTGCAAGGCTCATTACGGGTTGAATCCAGTTCCCTATTGATATTTGCAAAGTTGGGCGTTATGTTGCCTGAGTACATTAAATTTGAGGCTTTCTAGTTAAAAGCAACTTGCCTTGAGCGATTGTGGTGTTGTTGCCTTCCAAGTTCTGGATAAAATAGTTTGGGAAGTGGAGAGAGGAGCCATCACCAGCAGGATGAGCAGTGAGTGCTCTTAACAGCACGATGCATGCTGCTCAGTCATTCAGACTGGATTTGGAAATGGTTTATTTCTAAGAGTTGACCATGAAGAGCAGCTATTCAACTGATAATCTGATACGTGTGGATGACAAACTTGTGGTTTTTTATTTTTGATTCAAAGAAGGGTGTTCCCTGCTGCTGGAAGGAAGTGGTGCCAAACACTTGTAATTCAGAGGCTGAGAGACTTATTCTGAAAAGGCAAGCAGCATGTCTGCTCTGGTTCTGAGTGTCGTTACTTTGGCCCATACAAATCTGGCTTCTTGAGGTAGTTGAAATGGATCTGAGTTGAGCAAAAGCGTGATCCAAGTGACTGATAGCTATGTATGCCGAGTTAGATGCTTGTCTGACTGTGGAGAAGCCCTGCCAGAGATAGCTGTATTGCATTATCTGCATGTTTTTCCGTGTATCAGTTGTCAGATTAGAGTCTGGAGCATTATACTCTACCCTTCAAAAGTGACTTAATTTTCCAGACTTCTGCACAGTAAAGACTGTTAGTCCAAAGCAAATAGCAACATATCATTTGTTAGTATATCCTTTGTCCTCAGGTTCAAGATCCCATTTTCGTTTGATATGTCCGGGCTCCTGAGCAGTGAGTCAGTCTGTTTCCACGCAGGGAACACACTCCTCCATCCTTCAGTTAGTTTTGGCTGCTTAGATGGAGAAAGTGGCTCAAGTGATGAATCTGTGTTCACAGATGAGCATGTTACATGGAAAAACAGTGTATATCTCAGTTGTGTAAATCAAGTAAGGGCTGTGAACAGCTTCATCCCAGTGGAACTAAGGAATCACTGAGGCTTCTGTGAGAATTTGCACTCCAGTAGGAATGATTGTTTTGATTCTGCTGCAGGATTTTTTTTCTTAAGAATTGCTAGTGTTGCATAAGGAGAAGTCTCTGGTATTTTAAGATGGGATTCGAACAAAGCCATTGCATCTCTTGTGAATTACCTGTAACCTATTCTGGAAGAGTTAAAGCTATTTCATGGTTGCTACCCAGATGTATTTTTGATGGAGTGTCAGGCAATGTTTAAGGCTTGTTTACATTTGCTTCTTTCTGAATGATAGCACAAGCTGTAGCTGAGGTCAGCTTTGGAGCTTATTCTGAAGATGATTTTGTTGCAAAAAAAAAAGCTGCTGCTCAAAGGAATTAATGCATTCAGAGAATACAGTGCTGTTTGGAGGGCATCCAGTGTGGAAACTTGCTCAGTAGTCTTCAGTTAAGATTCCTGTTACCTCTTACAGCGCAGCGCTGCTACCTGAGTCATCAGAAATGGGTATGTAAGCAGTCTCATGAAGATAAGACTAGCTTAGCTTGCAGTAACTGGTTCTTTGAGATCTGTGTATGTGTTCCTGTTACTTCCCCTTTCCATGACATGTTCAACTTGTCACTTGGAGTTCGGAACTCGTAAACAATTGCTTTCTATGTCCCCCTTCTGGGTCACATCTGTTAGTCTAGCCCTTCCAAGGACACAAGGTAATCTGAGTTTCTAGGCACTGTAAAGGTTCTGTTCTGGTTGCCCAAAGCATCGTATATCTGAGCGTGTAGTGAGCACCAGTTACTGGAAGGTAAGTTATTTTCTTTTCCTTCTGTTTGTCGCTGCTGTACTGTGTCTGAAGAGCACCACTGCAATCAGATGACAGTTTGACTTTCAAGGATATGAATGTGAGGCATTGCAGACAAGTAGAAAACAATCCTATGAAATTACATCCTGCTTCCTAGTGGCAATAATACATCTTTCAAACTGCTGGTCTGAATTCCTTTTTGAGTAACGCGGCATCCAGCTGGTGCCAAAGCCCTTATTCCAGTGCAGCAGTAGGTGTGAGTGAGAGCCATGTGCTTGAGTTAAAGGATGATGGCAAATCCCGGTTGAGCTTTGGAAAAGGACGTGAAGACCTCTGCAAAATTTGGAGGTGGAACAGCACTTTTCCCTGTGACCATACCTGGTGTTTAATTTTCTTACCGTAAAGGCGATTTCTCGCTTTCATCCTGTATCAGTAAGTTGCCCTTGTGTTTATCTTGCAGGTTTCTGAGCATGGAGAGGAATGGACAAAGCAGAGCAGATCGGAGCAGGACTTGTCACTCCCCAAATCCTAGAAATTTAGTTCATACGTACACTTGCCAGTGGCTGTGGGCAACCATTTACTTGGTGTAAAGAACTTAATATCAGTATAAACTGGCTCTGGGCAGCGTCAAAGATGCTGCACTCTGAGTTGTAGCAGCTGTAATTGTGAATATTACTGAGATAGTGAAACATGGTGTCCAGTTTTCTATTGCATTTTTTTCAAGTGGAAAAGTTAACTAATGGTTGACACACAAGTGGAGAAAATTGTGCATATGCCAATTTTTGTTACCTTTTTACTTTGAACTACACTGCTTATGAGATCTCATTGTTTTTGGAAGAATGGCATGAACAGTCTTCGGCAACAGTTGTGATAATTGTAAATGCTCACAATTGTGCACTCTTTTCTGGTTATTCCTCCCTGGGTTTTGAAAGTTGTACACTTAAACATTCTTAAAGTTGTTGGCTTCTATGTGCAACATACCAAGCCAGCTGACATGGTAGTAACCAAAGATTCCAGTTTTTAAGCGTATGAAAGACTCTGCCTGCTTACCTGTGCTAGAAATAACAGCATCTAAAGTGAAGACTTAAGAGAAACTTAGCGACTACTAGATAATCTTTAGGACTCTGCATTAACTCTATAATGTTCTTGGTATAAAAGGAAAAACAGCATATTTGTCACGAAATTTAGTTAACATCTTACAACTGAACCTGTATGTAAGTTGCTTAGATAAATGTAATCACTGTAAACATCTATATGATCTGGGATTTTGTTTTTATTTTGAAGCGGGAGCTTTTTTGTTTACAAGTTCATTAAAAACTAAAACCTGTTTCTGTAAGGAAATTTTTTTAATTTGCCTTGTTAATTCAGTTCAAGAGAAATCTGCATCACCCTGTTTTTTAAACCAGGTTTCAAGGCCATTTGTTAAGCAAAAGAAGTCATGTTTCTTTCTAAATCATTTTAGACTTAGTGTTGTAACTCTTCCTCATTTTGTTTTTAAATAAATTTTGTATTTTTTTCTTGAGAGGGAAGGGGCAGTCCTGCATTTTTATAACTTGCTGTTTGAGACCCAGCCCTCGATACTAAGATTGGATTTTTTTTAAATGAAATGGCATCTTTTGCAGACCCAGCATTGGCAGCCTCATGAGCGCTGCCGTGTCGTGCCCCGGCTGGACTGACCCGTGACCGCTACCTTGGAGAAAAATTCCGATGGAGTATTTGGGTGGTTTGAAACCAAGGCATTTTCTTTTAAGTTCTTGTGAAGTGGGTATGACCGGATTTCCTCTTGCTCTCGGGGACAGCCTCACGCCATGCAGAGTTCACATTGGTTACTGCCCCAGGCTGTCTTCCTTCTCACTCCTATTCTAGCCCAGCTGAAAGACAGAAATAATTTTATTGCTGGTAATTCTTTAACAGTGTAATTTATTCCTTTATAGCATGTCAGAATAAATTAAAAAAAATGTCTGAAAATGCTGCCAGATGCCTATTGTGTAAATGTTGTTTGTATGTTAGCTTTTTAGACAGTTTCCATGCATGTAACCGAGTTTCTGGTCACAGTTCATATTTCTACTGTTTGGAAAAAATCTTTTGTTTTGAAAACTGTCTCTTCAAGGTCATAATAACTACACTGTGCACTCTGTCATCTTAGAGTTGTAATCTGGATCAAGGCTGCTCACTTGTGCAGTCACTATGCATACTCCCTATCCAAGAAGGATCTGCTCTGAGAAGATGCTAAACTTGAGCTGGAGAGCTCTGTGCGCTAATTAACACGTGGATAGATAAACTGGGAGTACAGGGAGGTGGAAGTCTGCCAGGCTTCAGAGATACCCCTGCATATTTGGAAACCTGTCTGCTGTTTTAAGAGCATTCTTTTGTTACCTGGGAGGTGAAAGAAATGTAGCTCATTCTTTTGGCTAGGGTATTTTTAAAGTTCTGATTATCGCCCCATCCAGTTGTGGATGCTTTACAAGCCATGCCTCATATGAAGACTGGTATGTTTCTAAGAACTGGTGTTTAGAAGACTATGCTAACTCTTTATAAAGATTTCAGATGTCTAGGCAATACATCTGACAGCATGCATTGGCATAGGTGGAAGACACATCAATGAAACGCCTCCTTGGCAGCTGGTTTCAGAGTGGATGACTGGATTTGTTTGGTATCTCTTCTCTTGATTTGACACACGATGCTCAAAAATAAGAGGAAATAATTTGGTGTCAGGAGAAGAAATCATTTCCTCAGTTCATTAAACTTACTCATAACTTCTAGGAGGGTTATCAAAGTTTAAAAACGGAACTGTCCTTGAATAAGCACTGTAAGCAAGAACAGCCTGTAATGCTTGGCGTGTCAGAATGCGTTGGTTTGTAGTTCTTGCTACTGCAAGTCTTGCAATACAGAAGAGCGCAGAGTCCAGTTAGTCTTTAAAACTTGGTGTGTTAATAGAGTTTACTTCTACACAGAGGTGTGAGCTGAAGCTGTCAGCTGTGTCGTGCTTCGTTGCGGAAAGCCAGCCTTCGCCAGACATGCTGACCAAGATGGCAACCCTTCTCAAAGAGATGCTGTGATGATATTGAACACTCATTTGCTGTATGATCTATTTGGTTTGTAAGGAAGATTTAAAACAAAGCATTAAAAACTATGTGGATCTTGACTTTCTGGTTGCAGCTTTGCAAAGGTGTTGTGTTGAGAGGTTTACTCTTATCTGCTATCCTGATGCAAAGTGAAATATCTGCAAGCAAACTCAGGCCCTTCACAAGTACTTATTACAGCCATGGCCATAAGTACAAGAACTACAACCTCGCGCTCCCTGGAAGGTGCTGGAATGGGGAGAACAAAACTAGTTCTGTGACCAGCATGTTCTCAACCATCTTCCTAAGCTTTGTACAGCGTTTTAAAGCAATTTATTAACTTCTTTATAGCAACTGAGGCATTCCGAGTCCACATTTAAAAGGCTTGCTTAAGTGGGAGGATGGAGTGTGTGCCGTGGTATGCTGATTCATAATTATTTAACCTATTTAAACCATTCCTTGTTGCAAGCAATTAAGAGCCTATTTCTTTTCTCCCATGTAAAAGGCACTCGGAAGACTGCTTCAGCTCTCATCTATCAGTAACATCACCCTTGCTGATGAGTGCTGTCCTGCATTGCCTATTGTTCTGGGCAGTGCTGGGTGTTGGTGATAGTGATGAAATCAAACCCCGGCTTCCCACATGGGCATGTGTGATACTGTGTGTCAGTCTTTGAAAGCTATCAGTGTTTTTGCTAGCTTTGCCAAACCTGTCCCGTGTGCGTGATCCTAGATTTTTAACCTTCTGCTGGTTTCTGTTGAAATCCATCTGTAGGGTTTGGGTTGTTCTTTGCTCCTCGAGTGTAACGCATTGATCTGTGCTGCTGGTGCCTTGTGGGGCTGGTTCAGGTGTGCTGCTTCCAGCAACTTGGATGTGGCTCTGTGTGCCGTGCTTTTCCTAAAAGGGATGCAGCAGAGCTGAAGGTGCCTAAGCCTGCTGCTGCTGCTTTGGGCAGGAGGTTGGTGTCGGTACCTTCCTGCAGTCCCTTCCAGCCAGGATTCTTTCCATGATCCTAGGCTGCTTTTTTACATAATAGTTTAATTTCTCGTGACAGCGTTCTTCAATTTAGGAGATCTGTTGCTTGGCCAGCTTCGTCAGCCCATCTGCTCCTTACTTAGTCACAGTGAAATCATAATGATTTCATATCAGCTAGATGTCATAATGCAAGTTTATGAGCACTGCAGGCTCCAGACAAAAGGAAAAAGTGGGCTGGGAGGAAGAGCTGTCTGCTCTGAGCGCTAATGCCTCTGGAAACATGAGGCAAGGGACGACGCAGAGGAAGTGCCCACCCTCCTAATTGGGCCTGAGTGGAACAACTGCATTCATGGTGTGTTCTAATGTGGAAATTGCTCTTTAATGTAATCCTTATTATCTAGGGCTAAACAGGAAGGGGGCGGGGGGAGGGGGTTGCACAAGGTCTGCGTACAAAGAATAGAGAATGACCGACTGTTGTGCCAGGGTACGGGGATGTTCTGCTAATGAAACTTTTCAAAATAGGCTGGGGCTGCTTTTCCTTTTCCGCAGAGGAGAGGTCGTACGTTAGCGGAAGGCTGCGGCCAGAAGGAGTCTGTGTTCCTAAAGGATCCGCAGTGAGCTCAGCTGCTTTGCAGAGCTCGATACTAAAGGTGTGAATCCTTTTAAGACTATAATTTGACTTTGTAAGCAGCTGGCTTTACTTGATTTCCTTCTGAGTTTGCAGGATAGCACAGAAACAACTCCAGTGTGCATTCGTTGTGGTCCAGAGAGCCGGCTCCTGCTTCATTCGCTGCTCCCAGTTCTCCCAGCCATGAAACCATAGCGAGCTTGCAGACTCAGGCCTTTTTTTGGCCAGAAACAATTTGAGATCATCAGGAGACCTTTGAGGATTGCACGTTATCACACTGCGTAGACTGGCTTTGAGCTTCCCTTGTTGCTATCAAAGTCCATGTTTTATGATAAACAAGGGCCTTATCTTTTTATGTTCCTGTAAGTACAGGGCATGTGCTTCATTACGCACAATTGAGCGTCCCTGCTGAGGTGGGGCAGTGGTCCTGTGTGACTCAGCAGTGTGCTGTGGGGCCTCGTGGTCTACGAGGCCAAGGACACAAGGAACAAACCTTGCCTTTCCCTTCCTCGTGCCATAAACGAGTCACTGGTGTGTGGCTTTGGCAGATCCCAGCGCCAGGGGGAAGGGCAGTGGGACTTGTTAGAATGAGATGGGTGATCAGGTGTGCTCAGCTGAGAACCCTGCAGGGTGTGAGGTTGGTTTCTGCAAAGCCTGGTCTGCTGCCCAACTGGCTCTCACTGCTCCATGGCCTGGTGGTGCTTGTACACCAACTGGTAACTGCTGTTCAGCAGTGTGGATGAGTGATCCTAAAGATCCTTGAGCTCATCGTTATGCAGCTGTGAGGAGCGATGTTTTGCAGATCCCGCTGTCCACAAGCGCAGTGCTCTGACCTCAGGACCAGCTTGGGGCTCGTGTAGATGGCTCCTTATTCAGAAGCAGTTGGCCATTGCCTGCCCGCAACTGGACCAAGCCAGCTGGCCTCTGCAATGGTAGATGCAGGGCACTTGCCAGATCTTCTTGTAGCTAGGGCTTTTCCTGGGCCGAGCACAGAAGAGCAAGCTCTGCAGGCAGGTATGGGGCTGGCAACGGGGAAGGCAGTATAGAGATCAAGTAGTAGGTGTGGGTCCTCTGAGCTAACAGAAAGTCACTCGGGCAGCAAATAGATCAGCACTGCTCTGCCCTGTGCTGAGCTGGTTCTTTCTCTGCAGTGGTTGCTGGCATGGCGGCAGCTGGTGCTGCCAGGATTGTTTGCAGCGGGTGTGTCTGAGCTGGGATCACCTGGTGGGGCGAGCCCTGCTAACGGCTTCATTGTGCAAACACTTCTCAGGGTATATTCATGTGCCCTCAGGGCTGGTACTCGCATTGTGCAAGTGGAAGGTCAGGAAGCTCCTGTTGCAGCGTTGTTACAAGAGTAGGCACGGCCAGGAATTCTCACTGACTCACATCCTGGAAGCGCTCTCCTTCCTCCCCGAGACCCTTTTCTTCTGAGGAGGAAAGCAGAGTGCCCTAGCTGAAACCATTCTTCTCTCAGGCTGCACAGGATGTATTTATTGATTGCTTTTCTTAGGTGGGCTCGTGGTACAATGGCCTGCCTAGGACCATCAGTAAGGCCCTCCCTGCTTGCGTTGCACCCCAGGCGTGGGAAGGTGCTTCTGTGCTAAGGCCGCCTGACATGGTTGTAGCAAATTCCTGCCTGGCTCGCCTGAAGCTGTTAACAAATCCTATAAACTGATTATGGCTGTAAGTCACTCTGCTAAATGACCTTTCTCCTTCTTAGTGACAGCTCTCTCTATTGCGTCCCTTGACCTTCCTGGTACCTGGTAGCAGGGCGGCTCCCCACAGTGGGGCTTGCGTCAGTGCTACGAATGGCAGCTCTGCCGGAGCCTGGCAGCCGGTTCCCAGAGGGCAGAGCTCAGGCTTGGCAACGTGATGTTGATTGGAAGTGGCTTGTTTTTTGCTTCCCGACATGCAAACTGCTCGCAGGATCCGAGCTGTGCTGCGCTCAGCCTTTCCTGGTGAGAGGCTCAGGGCTCGGCAGCCGCCTGCTCCCCACCCATCCCTTAGGGCTATGGTGCATATCAGATGTCCCATCTGCAGTAGCTTCCCTGCCCGCCGCAACCTGCAGGAAGAAGGTGAAATGCAAAGAGCAAGTGGGGTACAGATGAGCTTAGTTCTTTGCAAGGACAAGGTGCTGGGTTCTGTGGAGCACACAGCAGGAGAGAGCACGTGCTGTGCTGCAGGGGGCTGAGCTCCGGTGCTGGCAGGGCAGCGAGGTGAGGAAGCCACTGTGTATGTGGTCAACAGCTGGGAGCAGTCCTGCTCCTCTAAATAGCTTGCCAGCTGCTGGTGCTTGTTAATGGTGATGAGCTGTGGTCTTTGGGGGGAATGCGAGGGTGCTTGGGATCTGTGTTGTAAGAGGGGTTTTGTGGGATTGGAAGGAATCTAAGCCCCAGGGAGCACTTTGCAGGAAAGAAATGTTTGCACCCAAATCCCGTGTCTAAGAGGGCTGGGCAGCCTGCCCTATGGATCATGGCTGCCTTCATTCTTGCTGCAGTAATCGGGGAAAGAGGGCTGAAGTCCACATCTCAGTCTCTGCTCAGAGTTGAAGGCCGAACCAGTGCCACGTCAGCCGTCTTGCAACTGACGGTTGGCCTCTTCAGGGTGTTGCCCTGTTCTGGAGACCTATATGTCTGCTCCTGAGCCAGCTCTGAAGCTCTGGGTTAACCCGTGTGCTCCTCCTTCCCCTGCTGCTGGGAGCAGCCAGGCTGGGTGCAGCAGGCGTGGTACCAGCCTGGCTGCAGGAGCTCACTGCGGCCACGGATCGCATGGGGCATGGGCAGAGCTGGGGGCTGCGTGCTGTCTGCCTGCTGCACAGCCAGATGTGTGGTGCTTCACACACAGCTTCAGAATGAAGTCTTTAAGAGACCATTTTCTCTCTGCTACCTAATGCAGCTCGGTCCTGCTGCCCACTCAAAGCAGCCCCCTCCTTTCCTGGGTCCCTGGAAATAGCAGAGCTTTCCTTTCAGATGGAACTGAGCAGAGTAAGCTGCATGTTGCCTCAGCTTGCATCAGGAGGAGCAGAGTAGTCCCCAGCATTCCATGTCTTAATCTGTGAGATGAACCAAATTCTTCCCTGTGGTACTTCTTTGCAAGAGCAAAAATGCTCAGCACCTTGTTCCTAGGACGATTTTCTCTTCCCCAACTATAAAAAAATTTTAGGCGGTTTCTTAAAGTATTCAGAACAGGAATGAGTTTCTCTGTCCTGTACCAAACTGACGCTCCTGCTCTGGGCCATGCCCCCCCAGCAGCCAGCTCCAGCTCCCTTCATCCCACTTAGCCCAGATTTCTAAGTAGGTCACTCATTAATTGAGGGCAGGTATGGAGCTGCTGCGTTCCTCTTGGGCCTGATGGCCCTGCTGGGAGCTGCAGGCCCAGGGCTGAGAGTGGGGCCTGCTGCAGCCCTGCTGCTGCTCCTGGCTCCAGTTCAGTGCTGTGTGAAATGGGGAAGGGCTGGGCTGGCTCTCACCAGCTGTGCGCGAGGCTGACCGGCTCACTGCAAGAAACAGGCGCAGGCTACAGGCACAGTCCCCTCCCACACTCAACACCCCTCTATTTGAATAAGGTGGTGCAGAAGGGAAATCGTGCTCTGTGTATTCCTGTGTCCATTCCCTTCCCTCCCTCCCAGCCAGGCCCTGCAGGAAGCACCTCATGGCGGCCCTGTGTACGCAGTGCTGTGCCAGCTGTGGGTGAGGGCCAGGGGACAACTTTGGCTGTCACCTCCCCTGGGGGCACACTGTCACCGCAGCACCCCCAGAGGTGCCCCAGCAGTAAGAGGATGCTCGACCAGCCTGGCCCAGCCGCGTCCCGGCAGCTGCCTGCCCTGCTTGTGTTTAGTTTCTCCCTTGTCACCATGCAAACAAGGGCAGCAAGGGGCCCGGCTGGGAGCTCTGCCTGGGCTGCACGTGCCAGGCCCCGCACTCAGCCCTCGCTGCCAGCTCCGCGTTGGTGCCTGAGCTGATTCCAAAGTCGAGGGTGGGAGCAGGGCCATGCCACGCAGATGTGCCTTGGATCACTGATGGCTCGTAACAGCCGTGAGGCCCTCGAAGTTGCGCTGCAGCCAGGCAGGAGCCATGCATGGGCTGTGCTGGGGCAGGGCTGCACCAAGAGGATCAAAGCAGGCCCCAGCCCCCCGGGCCTGCCAGTGCAGGGGGGAGGGTGGTGGGAACCTGCAGCTTACTGGTGGCTGCCTCTTTCCTGGCGGGGTGTGTGCTGCTTTCCCAGGCTGGGAGCGCAGCAGGGCCTGCTGAGCAGGTTGGGAGCTGCTAGGCCTGTTGGCTGGGGCGGAGACAGCTGGGAGCTGCTGACGAGGGGCTTTCGGGCATTGTGTCGGGCTGAGCATGCCCCGCCATGCCTCCCACTGCAGGGCAGGGCTGGGCACAGCAGAAGCTCTGCTCCCCGGGTGCCCACGGGCACCAGTGAGATCCCTTCTCCCTGCCCCAGTGGGGCTGGGTCGGGATGGCCGGGCCGTGCCTGCTGGGTTCCTGGCCGCAGTGGAGTGAGACTGGCCCCATCCTGCTGAGCCAGCGGCTCATCCCTGCCCCAGCCACGCGGCACCGGGCAGGCCGGGAGCTGCGGCGGTGCTGCGTGGGCGCTGACTCAGCAGGGCCGGGCGGGCGGCGGCGAGCCTGGGCTGGGAGCGGGGCGGGGTGGGCCCTGCAGCAGTGCCTGCGTCCCCCAGAATGGTTCACCCCTCTGTTCCGCCTGTGCACTGGGAGGCTCCCAGGGTGCAGATGGGCTCAGCTGCCCGCCTGCTCCTGCAGGCACACGCGTGTGTGTGCGTCTGCACGCACTCCTCCTCCCCCGAGCCCCACTGATCTCTGCAAATCTGCTGCGCAAAAAGCCCTTATCCTGCGAGACCTTCCCAGCACAGCACTCCTCACCCTCGGTAGAGATGAGCCGATGCTCAAAGCCCTGCAGGGCAGAGCGCGGTGCTGCCAAGGAGCACAGGGGCAGCCGGGGCTGTCTCTGGGGCGGGTTCACCGGATCCCCCCGCTTCCCCTCGGTGCCTGGCAGTGGATGAAAGCGCAGCAGGCGCTGCCTGGGGCCTGCCATGCCCCCCGGGCCCTGCGCCCAGAGGCCAGCGCTGGGCAGGGATTAACTTTAAGCCGATTGCCGCTGCCTGTTGGGGAAGCGCTGGGATGCTTCGTGGGGTGGAGGGAGCACGGCTGCTCTGGGGGGGGCTGAGGGGCACAGCTGGGCTGCCATCTTGCCGGCCCCGGCCTCACCAAGGGGTGGCAGCGGGGCTGTGCCCCAGCCTGGGCAGTGACCCCCAGTAGTGTTTTGAGGAGTAGGGTTGCGGTGCAGCACACGTGGCTCTGGGAAGATAGGAGGGGGGGAAAGTGAGAGCGATTTCCCTGTGGCACGGGAGGATTTTGCGCTGCAGAGCACTGCAAAGACAATGACTTTGTAGGAATCTTGGAGGGGGAAGAGGGATAAGAAAGCTGCCCAAAAAAGGGAGTGTGGCGGCTTGGCCTTGCCTCCCAGAGCTGCTGGGAATTTCCTGGGGACACTGCTGCTCTCTGCAGGTGGGTTCGTCCTGCGAGGAGCAGGGAGAAGCCAGGGTGCCTGCACGCTGCCGCCGCGCCCAGCCCAACCCTCACTGCCGCGTCCCTGCTGCTGGTGTGACTCAGTGCCAGCACTGCCCAGCGGGGAAACTGAGGCATGGAGCAACGCCGGTGACTAGCGTCATGGCTGTGTTTGGCACAGGGCAGGTGTGATTGCCCTCGTGATCACTGACACAGAGCGCCGTCCTGCCTGTCCGCAGAGGTACTGGGACCCTCTTGGTGTCCCTGAGAGGGCTGTGCCAGTATGGGGTGGCAGGTCCCCGCTCGGGAGCTTTGTGTATCTGAGCACCTGAGCCGGGGGTAGGAAGGTGGGAATTCTCATTTTGGTGACACCTGTGGGCCAGGAAAGGTCCCAGGGAGAATCACGCGCAGCTGGGACGTGCTGGCTGAGATGTGCGGCGCTGGCAGTAGAGGCACGGCCCAGCCCTGCGGCTGCTCTGCAAGCCCTGCTGCTCCACAAAGGAGACACTTGGAAAGGACAAACCCTTCCGAAACATGGCCTCCCAAATTATCCCCTCCCTGTCCCACAGTGCAATGGGGTGCCGGGGTGAGGCTAGAATCCGTGCCTCAGTTTCCCTATCAGGAAAAGGGCTCAGAGCTCCAGAGCTGCTGGCAACTCATGCAGTGTTTGGGGATCACTGAGGCCCAAGTGCCCCCACCAGAGGTTTGCCCCCAGCCACCGTGCTGCCCCGGGCAGTGATGCTGGTGGCTGTGCAGCAGTGCGGGCAGCAGAGCCCCAGGGAGAACCGCTGTGGTCCTGCAGCTGCTGGGGCAGCAGTTGTGCAGCAGGCCCGGGGCGGGTCAGGAATTCTGCCCTTAAACGGCTCTTTTTGGCAGGGGGTTGCCCATGTGGTCCGAACCGAATCTCTCTTTGATAAATATTCTGGCTGAAAAAAAAAAAAAAAAAAAAGGAAAGAAAGAAAGAAGGAAACAATTAAAAAAAAAAAAAAAACACCCGAAGTTGGCATTTCCTGCACTAAGTGCCGTATTTTTTTAATTTGTGTGTGTGTGAGAGAGAAACCGCATGGCATTTAACCCCAACTCCGCCAGCCGCAATCGACGCGAGCTGCCTGCTCCAAGGCAGCACTGCCACCTGCTGTCCCTGCTGCTGTCCCTGCTGCTCCCCGGCCGCTCTCCCTCCCTGGACGCTGCCTGCCCTCTGCGGAGAGGAGCACGGGGCACCGCGGGGCTCTGCTGCACGCCCGGGCGGTTCTGGCATCATCCCGCAGCGTCCCGCGCTGCTCGCAGCCCCGCAGAAATGGCTCCGACAGTTCCGTGGAGTTGAGACCTTTATTGGCGCGAGGGCGGCTCGGTGACACGCGCAGCCTCGCGGAGACCTGTCCCTCGTGGAGGGCACCAAAGGGCGGCAGCGGTGTGAAAAGCCACCGGCGGTGTCCGCTCGCAGGGGGCTGTGACCGAGGGGACGGCCATCGCCCCGGGCCCTGCGGGAGGGGGCATTTCCTGGGCCGGTCCCTGCACCGCCCCGCGTCGGGGCTGCCCGGGGGACTCCGCTCTCAGCCGCGGCCCCGTCCCTCGACCCCGGCTCCTGCGGGGCCGCAGCTCCCCCCGGGGTCGGGCTGTCTCCGGATGCAGAGCCGTGGCCCCAAGAACAGTATTTCCAGGAATCCCCAACATAGCGCCTAAGGGATTCCTGGGAAAACTGGACCCCGAGAGCACGGCGACCGCGGCTCCCACCGGCCCCTGCCCTGCACAGCCGCTCCTCTGGCTGCTCTGTGTGCCACCCCGCTGTCCCCGCAGCACCCTGACCCACCCCTACCCAGAGCTGGGAGCTCTGCGGGTCCTGACCGGGCGTGGGGGTGTCCCTCCGCCTCAAAGCAAATCTTCCCCTCCCTGTGAGCCCCTCCTCTGCCCTTCCCTAGCAGGGATACGGAGCAGTGGGGTGAGCCCTGCCCCATGGCCGGGGGTCAGCAGCCCCTCTGGGATCTTCAGGGGACACACTACATGTCTGCAGGCTCCGTTCTCTGTGCTTCCCTATCAGAGGCTGTGTCCGAAGCGTGGCTGGGAGAGCCCCTGCTTCCATGGCGAGGGGCCCAGCCCCAAAGACAGTGTGGGGGGGCGAGGGGGTGGCAGACCCCCACCTCCAGTCACGAGCTCATCTCAGTGCGCAGTTCCCATGTTCTGCTGGCATCAGTGCTCCCAGTGGCGGCATTCCGGGAGTGGCGGGGGTCGCAGGGCACAGTTCCTCCCTTCCCGAGCTACAGTGCTTCATCTCAGACTCCCAATTGACCAGAGATGCAGCACTGCACCTTGGGCTGGGAGACATGGAGGAGCCCCCGCCGCGCTCGATGTGTGCTGTGGCACGTATGGCTGTGTGTGGCTGTTCTGCCGGGCATCATGGCTGCAGGACGGATGGGGCTGGGGGGGGGCAGGGCTGGGCAGGCTGCGGCATCACCCAGATAAACCCCTGTGCTTGGAGAAGGGCTGCACAATGGCCACTGCTGCGCCCTGACCTTGTGTCTGTGGGGCTGCAGGACCTGGAACCCGGATCAGCACTGGGAAGTCACTGGCTGTGGTCCCAAACCACACGGATGTGGCTGCTGGGGTGGCTGTAGAATATGGGACTGCTCCTCAGCAGGGCCAGGACACCCCCGAAGTGGTGTGGGATGCGGGCCTCACACAGTGCACTCTCCCTGCACACTGTTCCTTTGCGTCCCCTGGGAGACGAGGAGCATGTGAAAGCCCTGCAGAGCCCTATGCCTGCATCCATCCCTGTCCTCCCCAGAGAGGAGCCTGCAGCTGGGCGGTACCTGTGGGAAGGCTTCGGCGCTGGTCCCGGGAGCTCAGCCACAGGCAGGGCTGGAGGCTCTGGAACAGACACCCCTGGCTCCCCCTATGTGGGCCCAAGGGAAAGGGTCTGGGGGGAGCAGGAGGAGGGGAGGATGGAGGGAGCAGCCGAGCACAGAAACATCTCTTGCAGGCGAGCACTAACATCCTGAGTAGCTCTAGGGCGCGATAAACAGACCATCCATCACAGCCGTGTCCTGCTGCCGGCCCCGGAGCCGCGGTGCTCCCAGCAGCCTGACGAGAAGCAGATGGTGCAGCTCCAGCACGAGGCCCTGCATCCGGCATGGACCCCCCCGAGTGCACCCAGCTGGGAACCGGGCACCCACAGCCCCTGCACCCACCCCGCTCCCCCAGCCTCCATCCCCCAGCTGCGCAGCCCCGATTTATTGGGAGGAAAGAAAAGGAAGAGCCTCACGGTTCCCCAAACTCCGTGCGTAGGTCACAGCTGAGTCACCCAGGAGGGAGGTCTGGGAGCCGCCTTCGCTGGCGCTGGCTGTCCCTGCTCCCAGCTTGGGCCGAGCCAGCCCTGAGCCCTGGCCAAGTGTGGGAACAGCCACGGGGCTCAGTGCCATGGGGCAGCGCCGCTCACAGGGCCCCTCCTGATGCCGCACTGCCTCGTGTCAGAGCTCAGCCTCCCAGCCCCGTGCACTCCCTGTGAGCATCTCCCTGGGAAGGGGCTGGGCTGCTTTTAGCAAGGAGCGACCCCGGGCTCAGCACTCTTCTGGGATCCAGCCCTGTTCAGGGGGCTGCTGAGTTTGTGTGCGCGGTTCCCAGTGCCCGAAGGGCACGCAATGCAGGCAGCAGACTGGCACGCTGGCTCTGCCCTTCTCTGGCTGTCTGGGGATGTACAGTCTCCGTGCACCTCCAGCATCTCCAGTGATGGCTGTGTCCCTGGGTACTCCCATGGCCAAGGCTGTAAAAAGACAGAGGGCAGCAGTCAGTGTGGGACTGTGCGGGGCAGTGGGCTCTGGGGTCTCCCCAGGCAGCCCCTAAGTTGCCCAGCACCCCAAGGCACTGCGGGCAGGATCCTGGCGCAGCACCTCAACTGGGGACTTGGGTCTGGTGTGAAGCAAGGGAGGGTCAGGCACTCGGAGGGTGCCGTGCATCCCTTGTAGGGCAAAGCACAGCCCATCTCCTGCCTGGCCCAGCACCCCCACCCTCCCCAGTTCTCCTCCCACTGCCCATCCCCATCTGGCCTTGTGCTGCCTTCCCCAGGAGCTAGACATCGCACAGCCCTGCCTGGACCCTGCCAGTGTGATGGGGTCCCCAGGTCACACCAGCAGCTCTGTGCACACACACAGCTCTGCGATGACCACAGCATTCAGAACCTCCTTTCTCAGACAGGGACCTTCTCCAGCACAGCCAGCTGTCCCCCTTGCAGCAGTGCCGGTGACCTCCCTGCCAAAGCCAGGCACTGCAGGCAGCTGGCATTTGGGGACGGAGCCTCTGTTCAGCTCCAGCCCAGCATGCCCTGCTCCATGCACTGCCCCGAGCCCCAGAGAGCCACTGGAGGTGCCTTGCCCCAGCCCTGTTTGGGGAGCCTGGGTACAGCCCTGTCCCCCCACGGTCCCTAGCCAGTTTGGTGGGAAAGGCTGGGATGGAGACATCTCCCTGCCTGTAGCGTGGGGCTGGGGACCTCAGCTGCCGTCCCCAGGGAGGTGCTGGCGGGGGAAGGAATGCCATGGAAGGCGGAGGAATGCACCGGGCTGTGCATCCCACTGGGCTGGGAAGCAAAACTTCTGCTAGGAGCTCACCCTGTCTTAGAGAAAGAGATGCCCCTGTCCCCGTTGTGGTCTCCATGTCCTCAAGACGGGCAAAAAGAATCAGCACGGCGAGCTGTCCCCTTGTCTCTGCTCTCGTTTCCCAGTTTCACATGGAAGCGGAGCTCACCCCAGTGTGCATGTGGCTGCCACCCCCCTGTGCCCCACACTCACATTGCTGCCTGTGAGAAGAGCAGAGCACAGTGCCTGGGGACACCGCTGCCACCAAACTGCGGCCAGGCAGGGGGCTCTGCCCCTCCGACACACATCGCTGCAGCCAAGTGCTCGGCCCTCCCAGGACCACAGCTATACAAGGAGGGGGCAGCCCACAGGCATTGCTGCTGCCCCCAGCCCTGCTGTGGGGACACTCAGAGCAGCGTCCCTCAGCCTTCCCGCAGCCCCCGGACACGCTCACACGCCGCTCCCTGTTGCAGCAACCACGCACTTACAAATTCCATCAGCCCCAGTTTGCTCATCCCTCGCTTGCGTGGGCACGGATGTGCAGCGTAGCTGCAGGGAAGGACTCTGCCCGCCGCCACCGTGTGCCCTCCGAAGGGCCAGGCCGGGTGCTCCCTATGCCACCCCATCCCACCGGCCCCATGGGCGCTGCCCCACGCTCCTGCCCGCGCTCACCTCCTCCTCTGCTCCGCGGAGCCGTGTCCCTGGCTGGGCGAGCCGGCAGCGCTGGGCTGCGTCAGAGCCCTCCCCGCGGTTACAACACTGCGCCCTTTCCCCTCTCTGCAGCGGCCGCTCCTGCAGGAAATGTCCTTTTTTAATAACAGTTGGGATTTGTTTCCTCCTTGAAATTCCCCGGCCTTTTTCTCCAGCGGCGAGGGCCCCAACCCAAGTATTGCTTCAGCCTGGGCCTTGTGCTGGTGGAAGCCTCAGACCTCAGCAGGGCTCTGTTCCGTGCTAGGCGGGGATAGGAGCTCAGACGGCACCAACACCGCATGCCCCCACCTGGCCCCGGTGCCCCCCAGCCGAGCCACCCTCCTGGGGGTCCAGCTGTGACCCCCGGTGCCACCTCCAGCGGGATGAGCCCCCACCGTGTGACAGATGGAGAGGTGAGCGCTGCCCATGGGCACCACGCGAGGTCCATGCACACTGCTGCCTCTGATAGCAGAGGCCGGGACCACGGAGGGGACTGCTCTTGCTCACTCGGCTCTGCGGTGACTGAAGCCACTGAGCTATGAGAGCAGCCCCAACCATTGGTGCTGCCTTCTGTGGCTCTGCAAGCAAGACCTGCTGCCCAGGCAGCTCCTTCCCTGGGGCCGTGCTGAGCACCAGTCCAACCGGCACCTCCATCTCGCCAGCCCTGATGGCCTCCACCCTCCTTCCCTTGCCTATGTGGTATTAAATCAAAGGTTTATGAGAAAATGGTGGGGCCAGGGGAGATCCTAATCTGGTCAAAGGCTGATTAACCCCGAGTTCAGGCTGCGGTCCTGATGCTCGGCTATAAATAGCTCTGCCTTTCCTTTCCCATCCTCCCGCCGGGGCTGCAGAATTTCTGCCCTTTTATGGTCAAAAAGGCAGATTTGGAGCCCGTGCAGCCCACATCTCCCATGCTGGGGGCGAGCCAAGGGGGCCCAGGGGGATGCTGCTCTTTCTCTGTGGGTTTTGCTGGGATAAATTATGATGCCAAGAACAAAGGAGCAGGTCTGGGGGGGCTGCTTCTGTGTCTTGGAGCCGGGGATGGGTACGGACGGGAAGGATGCGCCTGGTTTGTGCTCCTTCCAGGGCACGCAGCCCTCTCTTGGTGCCAAATGGCCTAATCTGGTGTCTCTGCATCCCCAGTGGGGCTCAGGGTGGTGATGCCGCAGGGACAGCAGACAGGTGAGCAATGTCTGGGAGTGCCACCTCGGGGCTGCCAACCCCAGTGGCACCTCCCTGTTGGCGACGGCGGGCAGTGGGACAGTCCCTGTGCTCCTGGCATGGCAGCTTCTGCCCGTGGGAAAATGCCTTCTTGTCCCCACTGCATCACGGCTGGCCCTGCTGTGTCCATGCAGGTGGACAGGTGCTGCTGGCTCTGCAGGGGGAGCAAAGCCGCACAGCACCACCAGAGCTCAGCAGGGCTGAGTGGGTGATGGGATCCGTGCAGACACGTGGCCAAGGAACAGTGGAGCTGCACAGCAGCCCGGCCTCCTCTGCAGCTTCCATCCATCGCCTTTCCCACGGCCTCGCTTCTTCCTGCTGCCTCCCAGCCAGCCACCATAACCCCTGTCCTTATCTCGCTCCCCATGCATGGCAGGACTCAGCCCCATCTCCCCCAGCCTCCCCATCCCAGCAGGTCGGCGCACTGGGGATGGGGCACAGTGATCCTGCCTGACACCCGGGGCAGCGGGAGCGTGGGAGCAGCCCAGGCCGGCCCTGCTGTGCTGTTTACATGGCACATTCCCGGTCCAGAGGAAGTGGTGCAGGGGTGAAGTCCCTGCGGGGGAGGGCGTCACGTCACCGGACCCCAGACCTCTGAGGGGAAAGAAGCCCAGAGCAAAGCTCCTCAGTGAGACCGCTCCCACACTGCATTGGCAGAAGCAGGGCCGCTCCAGCATCCATGGGGTTCCCTGCTGCCCCCCAGCTCTGCTCCTCGCCCCTCCTGGCCATGAGGCTCCCATCCCCGTGGCACTGTGAGACACCACCAGCCAAGCTCTGGGTCTCAGTCTGCAGAGGCATGGCCTGGAGCTCATGGATCTGTCAGCACTCCTGGCTGCTTATCGGGTCTTTATCATCTTATCTCTGCTCCAGCCAGGGAACGGGGGAGCGCTGGGCATGTGTGCAGCACATCCTGCACAGAGCAGCCCTGTCCGTACACCAGCACCCCGGCACGGCCCCAGCTCAGCTTTCCCAGTCCCACTGAGCCCAGTTGGTATGAGACACTGAACTCTGAAAGAAAATACCCCAAATGTGCCAGGTCCCAGCAAGGAGAAAAGGCATGGAGGATGATCCCACACAACACTGAGCTCACGCTGGCTCTCAGGGTGCTGTTTTCCTGCCAAGCCCCCAGAGCTGAGCTGTTCCATGCAAACCCTATGGGACACGTACCACAGCCACAATGAGAGCCAGAGCCCTGCACAGACCCCAGATGCTGAGGCTGTGCTGTGCTGTGCAGCACTGGTGAAGCTGTGGCTGTCACCATGGTAAAGCAGAAGCACGAAGACATTATGGAGCCTGTCCTCAAAGGGACAACAATTGAGTCCACAGCCACCAATACAGCTGCTGGGGGCAGAGCTGTGCTGGCAGCAGCTCACTGCCGTGGGATGGACACATGTAGGCATGCATCGCCCGTGCACAGGTGGCTGCAGCCGGGGAGCAGCAGGGACAGCACCTTCCCAGCAGGGCCGGTGAGAGGAGCACTGCAGTGAGATCAGTTACTCGTGAAAGAGAGAGGGAAAGGAAGGTAAAATGTGAGGGGATGGAGCCCCAGCAAGGAGTCCTGGCTGGAGGGAAGACTTCTCCCCAGGTAGCAGCCAGCAATGAGCTGGTCCCGCAGAGGGCACCGCCATGGCCAGGTGTCCAGCACAGAGCACCTGCACGAGGCACAGTGGGTCCCAGGCCCCACACCCAGCTCCCATGGGCACTAGGCAGTCATCTGAGGGACACCGCTCATCCACCTCCCGACACATCCCAGACCCCACAGTGGGGACATCCGTGCGGAGTGGGGGCAGGCACGCTCATTCCGTACAGTGCTGGGGCACAAAGATCACTGCTGGCACCTGCAGCCCCTGCTGCCCCGCAGGGGCTCCCCAGGGAGCCTCAGGCACCGCCGGGACATCCCACTGTCCTGCAGCCACGGGGAAAGGGTCTCAATAGGCCGCTGTCATGGGGATAACCTGTGCAGCTCATGGCCGCACACAATGGGCACTGAACTGATCCAGGGCTCTGCAGCGCTCCAGAAGTGCCCATCCCCATCAAAGCACGACAATCCCCATCTCCTCCAACCAACACTGAGCAGCTCCATCCCTCACCTGTGCCCAGCAGTGGGAAGATGCCTGCCTCAGCATCCTCAGCTGTAGTGTTGGAGCCTGGGATGGGTCCTGCTGCACTGTTCTGCACCATGGGGCCGGCTCTGCACTGCACTGCAGCTCTCCCTGCCCTGTGGTGGCAACTGCAGGGGTGGGTGTGCAGCCAACATTTGGCCGCTGCTGCTGGGAGAAGTCCCTGTCCCATCCCAGGGCCTGGGCCAGGATCACTGTGCTGCGAGATGGGAACCATGGGTACCCCCAGTACTGTGTCCCTGGCACAGGGCCTTGGTCTCCGCAGCCATGTCAGGCCAGCCTGGCACATGCTGTGCCCTCTCCGAGCCCAAGTGCCTGGGGAACTGTGGGGACACCCCAGAGCAGGCAGCCAGCACAGCCCCATGCACAGGGTGCCAGGTAGGAGAAAGGGCTCGGAGCAAGGGAGCAGCACTGCCCGGCACCGCTGGCTGCAGTGTGCGCTGGTTCCCAGCCGAGCCTCCCCCCCGCACCGGGTCTGTTCTGCTTCCCTCCTCCGTGTGAGTGTGTGTGTGTAGCTGGCCAAGGTCAAAGGATGGTGAAACGGCTCCAGAGCTCAGATTTCCAGCCTCTTGCCTCATCGTTTGCTATCCGACTCCGGCGCGCTCCCACAGACATGAGCAGCTTGTGCCGCTTCTCCTCCACATCGGTTTCAGCTCGGCAGCTGCACCCCACAGCACCCCACCGTGACTGCAGGGTGCCCAGCCTAGGCCGATGCCTGTAGCTGGCAGCCCCTCTCCTGCCATGGCTTTGGGGAGCATTACAGCACCAGTTCCCACTCAGCACCACAGGAACAACCTGGTGCCCAAAGGCACCCACGCACCCGCTCAGCCCCCACGG
This sequence comes from Numida meleagris, assembly GCF_002078875.1. Taxonomy (NCBI): domain Eukaryota; kingdom Metazoa; phylum Chordata; class Aves; order Galliformes; family Numididae; genus Numida; species Numida meleagris. Next base: position 7,932,181 of record NC_034420.1, read on the forward strand.
AGGTGGGGATGGGCAGAGGCTTTGCTGGGGGTGAGCCTCGAAAATCCTGATCGGGCACAAGGCTGATCCTCTGTTAAAATGGAAAGGGAGACCAAGAAAAGGAAAAAAAAAAAAAAAAAAAAAAAAAAAGCCCTTAATCATCTCCAGACTGCCTCTTGACAAACATGGAGGGAAATGCCACTCCATCCAGGAGCCACCCAGAGCTGCAGCCTGTCTAGACACAGCCTTCCCCAAATTCCTGCTGATAACTGCTTGGGAAATCTGTGGCAGAGGCTTGTGTGCATGTGTGTGTGTGTGTTGGAAACGAGCTCCTCTTCCATCAGCACGGTGCTGTGTGCTGGGGACCAGGGCTGGACAGGAACAGCCCTGCATCCCTTATCTGGGGACATGGGCACCGCAATGGGGCAGCACAAAGGCACCGAGTGCCCCCTGCTCCCAGGCCGGGTGCTGCAGGGCTGGCAGCCGCAGGGGCTGGGGCCCTCACCGGGTGCCCACCCCTCTCTGTGCCTCAGTTTCCCCACTGGTGCAGCAGAGAAAGAGCTGCATGGAGGGAAGGTGACGGGTCAGGTTCCTGGAGAAGACATCTCTGAAAGCGAAGCACCGGCATGGCCTGTTGGAGCACCTGATGAGTGCTTCAGTGCTTTCTATCCGAAGTTTTGGTATGTACGGAGCCAACAGTAACGCGAGCGCTGCATGCACAGAGCCTGGGGAGCGATGTGCACTGGGCCGTCCTTCAGCACCGCACAAAGGGCAGAATGAGCACAGTGACAGGGCCACGGCGGAGCCGAGCCGCTTCCTGCTGCCCGCCGTGACCCCTCTGCCGCTTCCCAGGGGGGCACAGTGGGACAGGGACAGCCCGGGACCGTGGCACCGCGGCATCCCAGAGATGCGGATGTGCTCCAACTGCTGCCACCGTGCCGTGCCCACCGCAGCCCCAGGGCCAGGCTGGGGGCCCAGGCATGGCTCCCATGCCGTGTCCACAGTCTGCTTCCCCTGGCTGGCGGCCTCCTGCCCAGCAGCAGCACCCAGCGAGCAGTCTTGTTCTTCACGGGGCCGGCCCTACCCAGCTCATCGCTGCCTTGCCATTGTTTCCATCCCAGGTGCACACAGAGCAATCCCTCCCCTTGTCCCACAGGACCCACTCCTGCCTCCAGACAGGTGCCCCACGTGCCGCTCGCCCCATGTGCACCCCTCTGCAGCACCACCGGGGCACTTTTGGGGCTCCTCCATTCAGTACTACTCAGCACCGAGGCACCCCACGCCATCCCCTGCTTCTGCCCACCACCCCACACCATGCCCGCCCCACGCGCCCCACGGGCACCTACCTGCTGCCCTCTCCCACATCACCGCGGGGCGCGGGCACGCAGCTGCCACCTCCTCCCGTTCCATTATAACCGGCACTGTGGCCCCACACTGCCCGCTGGGGTTTTTTAAGCAGCTGGCATGGGAGTGCTGGGCGAAAACTCCTTCCATGCGGCTCAGAAGCTGGAAAACCTTTTTCTTTTTACCTTATATGAGCTGGAGAAGGAGGCCAGGCTCCGGCGGGCGCATCTGTCAGGGGCGCCGCGGGGACCCATTGGCTGGGGTGCCGTCACGTGGCCCTGCGCCCTGACCCGCCGCCGCTCAGCTGAGTGTTGGTTTTACCCCCTAAGGAAGGGCCGCTTGACAATTTTCATATTTCTTCTAAATTTGGAGATTTCAGACAATGCTGGGAGGTTTGGCTCAGGATGCCAGAGGCCCATGTGGAAGTCATTAAGTCCGAGAGGGAGAGCAGGAGAGAGGGGGAGAGCGGAGCGCGGGAAGGAGGGGTGCGGGGCACGGGGGGAGGAGGTGGGAGCAGCCAGCCCCGTGCCTGAGAACGACGGGGACGCCTTGGAGAGAGCAGCCCGGAGCTGCTGGATCCCCACAGCCTCTGCCTGTGCTGCTGTGCCCATCTGGGGGCTGGCAGCGGGGCGGCAGCAGGGCGGCAGCGGGAGATGCTGGCGGCTGTCCCACTGGGGGAAGGAAGCGGAGATGCTCCCTGGCCTGGCTTGTGGTTCCCATCACTTTGAGGAGCTCCATCTGGCCTGGGAAAACGGCGTTCCGGCAGCCACGGGGCCTCCCGCACGCACAGGGCCGGCCATGGCTGTGAGAGCCCGAGTTGTGAGGATGGTACCCAGTGCCCACAGCCGCTCCGTGGGGCTCAGCGTGGGCCCAACATTGGCCCAGGCCGCCTCTGCTCTTGGCAGCGGTGCCCTACCCAGCCCCAGCCCCGATGATGCTCCAGCTCAGCATCCATTCCCGGGCGCTGCCTGGGGAGGGGCACACACTTCCAGCCTCAGAGCGTCCAGCCTGCAGGCAGGGTCTGCTGAGAGAACGCCCGTCCCCATCACCTGCAGGCTGGGGGCAGCCCCAGAGCCAGGACCGAGGCCGCTGTGCCCTCGTGCCAGGCTTTGCACAGTGTGCCAGCATTTGGTGCCCCCCTGTCCCTGGCAGGACAGAGCTCGGGCAGGTCCCCAGGAGGCTGAGCAGGAGGAGCAGGGTCAGTGCATGCTGGGGGCTGGGGAGCACTCAGCTGTGCTGACCCCGGCGATGCTCAGCACCTGCCCTTGTGCAGAGCACCCTGTGCTGGTACCAGACGCAGCCCCACACCATCGGCAGTGGGTACCGGTGCTGGCCCGGCACCATGTGGTCTGGGAACACCGCATCTCACTGCTGTCCCCTGCTCAGCCCCTGCTGTCGGTGTGCTGGCTTTGAGCGAAGCACGGATAAATGCTGCCATTAAACAATGCCTATAATTAGAAACCAGGTTTCCTAAATGAAGTGAAAAATGTAACGTTAGCCTCTGTTTGTTCGCTGGATGCTGCTCTCTTGTTCCATGACCCAGTGGGGTCATGCCCTGTGGTTTCTAAGAAGCCTTAATAAGGTAATGTTTAGGAGGTTACTATCTTTACAACTCTTGTCTTATTACAACTCCATAAGAAAAACATTTAGGGCAAAGCAGGATTCCACGGCGCGGGTTTGTTTTCGTTACTCCTTCACTAGGATGCTGCCCAGTGAGTCCTCTCTGCAGCAGATTCTGTTTCTGTTCCCCCAGCAAAGCCATTTTTCCCCACTCCCTGCCCTCAGCTGTACACAAGGTCTGCGTGCTCCCGGCAGCCCCAGTCCTGCTGCAGGGGCTCTATGAGAGCAGCCCCCAGGGCTGAGCCAGCTCCGACCTTCCCAAGAGACAGAGGAGTGACGGCACAGTTCCCTCTCCAGCCAGCCCTGCTCAGAACCAGATGCTGAATTTACAGCCTCTGACGCTGCAGGGGGGTGCTGGGGTTTTGCCCATCCTGTGCTGCCGTGCCGGTGACACGGGCAGGACATGGGCAGTGGGTGAGCCCAGGCTGGAGCAGCTCTGGAGGTGACCTTGAGCAGCAGCTGGAGCTCAGCACGCCCCAGCTGGGAGCGCGGGACAGGAGCAGGGCAGGACCTCCCTGCTGGGCTCCCAGTGGTGACAGCTCCTGGGGCTGCGGGTCCCTGCACGTGCGTGGCCCCGTCCCCAGCTCTGCAGGGAGGAGATGCAGAGCTGGGGCAGACGTCAGTGTCACTGCTCAACTTTCCATTTACCTCAGTCCTGCGTCCACCCTGGGAAACTGGGAACTTGGATGCCTGCCCGCAAGCTAAAGCCACCAAAGCCCTAAAAATAAGGCGCCTTCTCCTCGCAGACCCGGAGGGCATCGCTGCCCTGGCAACACGGCCTTGGGTGCTCCCTACATGCTCACAGGGGCAGTGGGGGCTTTGTCATCTCCCTGCCTCAGAGCAGCTCTGTCCATCCCGCAGTGACCTCTGCTGCCTGACACAGAGCACCCAGAGGGCTTTGCTGGGATGAGGGTTTGTCCTTGCCATGTCCCTGTGTTGTCCTTGCTGTGGCCTTGCCGTGGCCCCACAGTCCCCCCCGGCCCGGGGCAGCAGAGAGGTACCGGGGGGCGGAAGGAAGCAGCGTGCTTCTAGGAACCAGAGCACACGCAGTCCTTTTTCCATCAGGTGCTCTGTCTCCAAGAGCAGAAAGGAAAAGAAAACAAAAGGCAGGAGAGGAGCGGGACAGGAGGAACCTGCGCGTCTGGATCGTGTAACAGGCGACGTGCTGTAAACGCTGATGGATGCTGGTGGGGCTGTGCAGGATGTGCGCTCCCTCCCGTCCGCCCGGAGCTGCTGGCAGCCGCCTCTGGGCCAGGATGTGCTGTCGGGGGATGCGGGGTCCCCCAGGGCCGAGCACACGCCGCGCTGCGTCCCGACACCAAGCCCCGGCTGTGCTCTGCAGCACGCAGGAGGGCAGTGGGCACTGCCGGTCAGGGCTGCCAGCAGGATGCCACCCCGCTCATGGGCGCCTGCGGGGGGCACTGACCCTGCACAAAGCGGCGATGTCCCGGCCGCCCCCTCCAGACGTGTCCTCGTGTTTATGCAACCGAAGGAGCAGGCAGAATTCAGCACTTTCTGTTTTTCCCTTTTTTGAGAGCGGGGAGTTTTAATTCCCACCAACCAACGTTTTTTTTTCAGCGAGCTTAAAATAAGCCCTTCTGGCCCGGGTGGCTCCAGAGCCACTCGCACACCAGCGTTTGTGCAAATATGGATGTGAGCGCCGTGCTGCGGGCGGGTGCTACCTGCAGGGGCACGGGCATGTGGGGGGCCCGACACCAGCACCGCCAACCCCAGCTCTCCTCCCATGCAGGGCAGGCTCCAGCCAGGCCGGCTCATTGCGGCATGCTCATGATGAGTGGAAAATGTTGCTCATGGGAGATAGGAGGATGCTGCAGATGCAGCCCAACTCGTTCCAGCCGCTGCTGGGCACACGTACTGTGTGCTCCACGTGGCACTGCCCGGCGGTGGGCTCCCACTCCGGCTGAGGGTCACAGTTCTGCATGCAGGGAGCAGCCCCACGTCTGGGGATGGCTGAGCCTGGGCTCAGCTGAGGGCAGGACAGCAGGTCTCGTGATGGATGGTTGGGAACGATGCGCCCTGGTCTGCTTGGGCTGGCAGATTAGATTCACCCTGTCTGGGCAGCGGCTCCCATTCTTCAGGCTCCAGCTTCCATCACGGTTCCCGTAGCGGTGGGGCAGGCAGGAACAATGCAGGGAGGCAGCAGGGACAAGCATGGACAGCAAAACCCCAGATCAGCCCTCTCCCCTATGGTGCCTGCGTGCAGAAGGCCCCCGGGGAGTTTCCAGCCCTTCCTTCCATCACATGGGCACATGGCAGACCCCGCACACCCTGCTCCAGGCTGGGGCTGGGCACAGCCCACAGCCACCCCAGTGCAGCGCTGTCCCCCTCCCAGCCACGCACCCCGGCCCCATCCCTGGCGCAAGGCTGGTGGGGAAAAGCCGCCTCCCCCAGCTTATCAAATTTGGCCATGTCTGAAAAGCCCTGGTTTCCTTTTCACCAAAAAAGATCAAAACTGGGTAATTGGCTCCCAGCACGGATGCCTCTGAGCCTCTCTCATGTGTAAACAGCATTGCCGAGCGCTGACACAACGCAGGCGGCCGCGCAGCCCGGCACCCTCTGGGCACGGCCGGGGGCTGCGTGCTGCCCCACACTGCCCTGGGGAGCACACAACCAGGGTGGGGTCCTGAGTTGTGGGGTTCCAGGCACTGCAATAACGTGGGCGCAGATGGCTGCAGAGCCACCAGGCCCCCACCAGGTGACAGAGGTGACACTGCTCATTGACTGGGAGATGCCGCAGCCCCGAAGCACTGTGCTGGTGAATGCCCCCGGGGATGTCAGCATGTTTCCTGCGACAGCTCTGGGTTGTGGGGGCCAAAAGGAGGGGAGGCACAATAGGAGGAGGTGGGGATAATGACTTTCTGGGTTTTCTTGAGGCCCTGCTCCTGGACTGAGAAAAGGAAGTGGAAATTTCCCACTGCCCTACAAAGCATGAGGGCCTTCCAGCCTGCAGATGGGGGATGTAGAGCAAGCAGGGGGCATTCCTCCAGCGGCCATCCCAGACCTGGGGCAGCAGACTTCAAAGTTTAAAAGACGCCCCTCAAGGAGCAGGGAACAGCACCAGCCACCTCTACTGTCAGCAAAGCCAGTGGGGTTTGGGAGGGGATAGAGGGAGGGGTGGAGGAGGGATGGAGGAAGGGCATTGCGCTGCGGTTGGGTGGAGGACAGCACCACCGTGCGGTGCAACACCCTCCTGGCTTCAGGGACAGGGACTACATCCCCCTCCCCCTGCCCTGTCCCTCCTTTACAGCTGCCCGCAGCCCCCAGCCCCGGCGTCAGCACCTCCCGTGCCTCAGTTTACTCCACTGCAGCACCCCCAGGCTCGGCCTCTGGATGCACCACGGCACTGGGGCAGCATCCCCAGAGCACACCCAGGGCACCCTCAGCCTGCAGCTCCGGGCACAGACCCAGGCACAATCGGCTGGGGGCTGGGGACAGCAGCAGGGAAGGGTCTGGGGACAAATAGCCAGGGTGCAAGCCACAGTGGTGCCATTGCCTCGCTGATGGTGTGAGCCACGGGGGCTCTTGGGGACAGCAGAGCTGCTGGTGGCACACGCATCACTGGGGACCTTCAGTCGTCTCCGCAGAAGCCCCAATCTGCCAACCCACACACTGTGCCACCAGCAGAGCACACAGCTCACCGTCCTGCCAGCACCTGCTCCAGCAGTGAGCCCCCAGCCACAGGAAGGGCTGTCACCATGCTGTCACCTTGCTGCCACGGCCAGCAGAACCCCAGACCCTTCTCTGAGACAGGCTCTGCCCACGAACCCCTCTGCGCTCTCCGCTCCAGGAGGGACAGCCAGGGTTGCTGCAGCCAGCACCTGGGGAGGAGGCGGTGGCCGAGTCCCAGACCACGCTGGCCCTGGCCCTGAGCTTCTGGCACCTCGGGGACGTGCCGGACACACCTCCGGGGAAGCGCCGCGGGGCTGGGGCTTTCCCTATTTAGCTGTGGGGCACGGCTGTGCCAGCTGCACTGCGGGCAGGAGTCCGGCCCTCCGCCGCGATGGAGCGGGCTCCCAACCTGGTAGGTAGCGTGCCGCGGCGCGGGGCTGCCTGCTCGCTTCCCTTCTTTAATGCCATTACGTACACGCGTGTTTGCGGGTGGCTACCTGGCTCTGTTTGCTTTGGAGATGCTCGCCCTGGCCCTGCCGGGCCCATCGCTCCCGCACGTGGCACAAAGGGGACAAAGCGGGGAGCGAACCTGCGGTGGTGGCCGGAGGGAAGCGTGGCACAGCCCAGGAGGAAAGCGCAGCACTCTGCCCGGACCCCGCATGCACGCAGGACGGTGTCACAGCGGGACCAGGGGCAGGGCGTGGGGCTGCCTCGGCTGGCTGCAGCCACATGGAGAGCAGTACTACAGAAAGCAACTTTGTTCGGCACTGGGCAGCATGCCGGCTGCCGGCACACGGAGCTCGGCCCTGCGAGGCCGGAGGGAGAAGGAGAGGAAAAGGCACCTTTCTTTCTCTGTCCTCAGAGCACAGAGGGAGAGGAGGGTTTGGATAAAGATCTCATTCTTGCATGGCTCATCTCTAAGGCTCCTTGTAAACGCAAGGAGCACCAGGTACACCCTGAGCTGGGTGTGTGCGCCCGCTCCCGGCACGCTGCCACCTGGGGATGCTCAGGACAGGCACGGGGCCCTTTGGGCTCAGCTCCCTGCACAAGGGGATCTGCAGCCAAGAGCATCTCCTGGGGCTCAGGCTATGGGCTCACCACGACCATGTGCCCACCACCCCAGTGTGCACGGTGCCACCCCAGTGCCAGGAAATTGAGCAAAGTGCCCATCCCCTACCTAGGGATGCATCCTTTTGCACAAGCTCTGCAGCCCAGGGCAGCCACGCACTGCACTCCTTTCTCCTCAGCTTCTCCTCTGCATCTTCACCTTCGCCATGGTTCTGGTGCCAGAAGCCAAGGATGAAAGCAGAGCAGCCAAGGGGAGGAGAAGGGGCCCTTCACGGCTCCCCACGGCTGCTCCTGCCCCGGCCTGGGCCCCGGATGACCCCTACACTCCAATGGAGGACTACGAGCGCAGCATCCAGGACATGGTGCACCAGCTGAGGAATGGCTCCGAGCCAGGCGACACCAAGTGCCAGGTCAACCTGCGGCTCTGGAGGTCCAACCGCAGGAGCCTGTCCCCCTGGGCCTACAGGTAAGTGTGGGACAGGGTCCTCAGGGCTTGGGGGGCTCTGGGCAGGGTCATGCACACTCGTCTCATGTTGGCAGCTGCAGTGTTAACCACGGCTCCAGCAAACCAAAGCCACCCATGATGCAGCGCTCCCCATGTCACCCCGCAGAGGCATTGCCCTGCCCATCCCCACCCCGCTGTCACCATCCCACCTGCCAGGCTCACCATCCCCCTAACCTCCAATTGCTTTCCTTGTCCTCCAGCATCAACCACGACGCCACGCGGATCCCGGCAGACATCCCCGAGGCCCGGTGCCTCTGCACCGGCTGCATCAACCCCTTCACCATGCAGGAGGACCGCACCATGGCCAGCATCCCCATCTACAGCCGGCTGCCCGTCCGCAGGCTGCTCTGCCAGGCACCAGGCGAGGTGGGGCACAAGGCCTCTGGGAGGAAGAAGTGCCACAAGAAGTATCAGACAGTCATGGAGACCATCGCCGTGGGCTGCACTTGCATCTTCTGAGGCTGCAGAATGAAGCCCCCAAAGTCATCTACGGGCAGCTAAGCAGCTTGCTCTTGCTTACCAAGCATTGCCAGGCTCAGCATTGGGGCAAGGAGTCCCTCCAAGGGCTCCCAAAATCCCCCTGCAGACTCCACCAGCCTCAGCCCAGGCTGGTGACACCCAGTGCTGGGGCAGCTCCACAAGCAGCCCAGCATGCCATCCTGCCTCTGGCCTCGCCAAGAGCTCTTGAACTCCCAGAGAAAGGCCAAGGAGGAGGGAGGGGAAAGGTTTTCACCCATCACCCTCAGCCCCATGTGCAAACTGCAGCCCTGGGCCCGGCACAGCGGCATGGGGCGGGGGGCAGCTGATCTCCTGGGGAAGCTGAGGCAGCTTTTGAGGTCCTAAACAATAAAGTGCATTGCTGGCCTCCGTCTGACCCACTCCATGCCTCGGCCCGTGGTGCTGCCTGGGCTGGAGGGGCCGTGCAAAGCAGGGAGGAGCAGCAGGAACAGGGCCCCGCTCCTGCCCAGCCAGCATCTATCTGCTCGCCCCATGGCCTTGGCTTTGAAACCGCACGAGGTCCCTCCCAAAGCACGATGACCGTTTCTCACAGCACGTTCCAGTACCACCCCAGGACGGGAAGGGAGAAATCTCCGGCGCACGGCACAGACAGGTGGCAGAGGCTGTATTCCTGAAGGCAAAACATGTTCAAGTCATCTGGACACAGCTTGTCCCTCGCCCCCAGCCCCAAGCCCCAAGGTGATCCCAAGGCAATAAATACTCCCCCGGCCACTACAGGCAACAGTTCCTAGCCCACCACCACCCAGCGCGTCACAGCTCAGTCTTCACCTTGTGCATCAAGTCCTTCTGGTCTATTTTCTCCAGGTCCTGGTACCAGCGGTTGTAAGCCAGGAGGGCCACGTTTTTGGCCGCCACGGCAATCATCTCCATGGAGCTGGCCACCCACTCCACGCCGCTGAGGTAGAAGAGGTTTTCGTGGAGCACGATGGGCGGCAGCGACTTGGCGGAGTCGTAACGGGGGTGGGACTGCCACTCCGTCACCTGCACCGAGTAGTAGGACCTGAAGAGGGTCTTCAGCTGCTGCTTGTCCAGCGGCTGCTGGGAGAGGACCCGCCACACCGCCGCCTCCTGGGGCTGTTTGCGACGGAACGCTGCCGAGATGTTGACAGGACAGATGTTGTCCATGGCGTTGAAGAAGAGGGTGGGAGTGTCGGTGGTGAGGATGCTGGCGAAGGGGAAGAGCTTGGGGTCAGGGAAACCGAAGTAGGAGGAGTTGAGGTAGCCGTGCACCACGGAGGTGACGGAAGGCTGGAAGGTGCCAGGGAAGTTGTCAATGGGCGGCTCGAAGTTCTGGAAGGTGAAGTTGCTCCTGCTGGGGTGTAGGGCAGTGGTCACCACCACCATGTCGTAGAACGCTGAGCCCTGGCCTTCGCTGCTCGTGTAGTGCACCTGGTACAGGGGTCTCCCCTCTGAAGAGAGATGGCAGATAGCAGGAGTAGCACTGACCCCAAGCTGTATGGCCCCAGAGCTTCAGCCCCACTTTTTTCTAGCACTGCCTCCACCCACAGGTTTTCCAGTGCTGGACCATAGCATCTGGTGGCTCTAGATGAGTTGCTAATGCTTTAGGGCAACAGAAAGAGCATTTTACAGAACCTGCGGGAAAAAGCTTCTAGAGAAGCTCAGGCTGGAGAGGTGATGAGTGGGGCAGGGCCGCCCTCCACAAACCACAGCTGTCCTGCTGTGCTGGAGCAGGGAGCAAGCCTGCAACACGGACAGTGCCAGTGGGAACCTGTGAGCCCAAAGAAGGGACCTAAGGGACCGCAGGGCTGAGGTCTGCAGGACAGGGCCAAGCCTCCCAGACAGACAGACAGCCTCCCAGAGCCCCCAGCATCCCCACAGCCCCCACCACCCACTTCATAGAATCACCGAATCATTACGGTTGGAAAAGATGGCTAAGATCATCGGGTCCAACCATTAACCCATCCCCACCATGCCCTCTCCGGGCACAGACCCACACCCCAAGGCCAGCAGCACCCATGGGTGCACAGGGCCGGAGCAGACACCATGGCTGGGCTCACCTGAGCTGTGCAGAGAAACACCCGTCACCCTGCCGTGGATGATGTTGGCTTTGGTCAGCTTCAGCAGGCCCGAGCACACCAGCCTGTTGCCTCCTTCCACCGCCCAGGTGCTGCCCTGGGCCCCTGCCAGCGACATGGCTCCTGGGGAGAGAAAGGGGAGGGCGCTCAGGGCCCTGCTTGGGGAGGGACCCCAGGAGGGACGCTCACGTGAGGGCAACAGATCCTCACCCGCAAAGGCGGGCACCAGCACCGACTGGCCGTAGCTGGAGCGCAGCACGGCCGCAATGACGTCGTCCACGAAGCGCTGCGTGACGCCCACCTCCAGCAGGGCCTCGGCCACCGAGTGCTGCGTCATGTTGACGAAGGCCTCACCCCCCAGCGAGCGCAGCAGCTCCTCCAGGCTGGAGAAGGCGTAGCCGTGCGCCTGGTACTTGTAGATCCTGGGGGGGACGGCAGCACAGGGTGAGGTCCCGGTGCTGGGGAGATCCCCCCCCCAACTCCACCACTCCCCTACCTCATGAACTTCTCCATCACCTCCTCCACCCACATCTGCAGGCGCAGGAAGCTGATCCCGTAGTGCCACCAGAGCCGGAAGAGGTTCAGCAGGTACCAGTCGGTCTCCTCCAGCACAAAGTGCTCCCCGCTGAACACGGCGCTCTTCCCCGGCACCTCGCGGCGCTGCCTGAGGCCTGAGGGGAGCAGAGGGCCCGCCGGGCGGGCGGTGGGGTGCGGGTAACGGCCTGAGCTCCCGCATGGGCACCGGGCAGCGCGAGAGCCCACGTGCTCGGGCATCCCCCAGAGCTGCCCGCTGCCGGATGGGACGAAGCCAGGAACGCTCGGCACCGGGCCGCGCCAGCCCTTCCCCTCCCACGGTGCGGACACAACGGGGCTGGGGCGCCGGGACACCACGTTACACCGTGCCGAGCTACCGCCGCACGCCCCCGGGCACGCGGCACTCACCGAGCGTCTTGACGAAGTCCTGCATGTGCAGGCTGAGCGCGTGGATGGACGCGGCCCGGCTCTCGTACTGCTGCTTGTTGACGGTGACGGTGGCCAGGCGGCCGCCCACGTCGCCCTGCTCGTACACGTCCAGCTGCACCTGCGGCCCGAAGTGCTGCTGCAGGAAGTAGGCGACGGCCGAACCGCCGAGCCCGGCGCCCACCACGGCTGCGGGCAGAGAGGGGCGGGGGGCGGCGGTCGGCGGCGCACGGGGGCACGGTGCCGCAGCCCCGCCGGGCTCCGGGGTCCCCGCTCCCCGCCCGCCTCCCCCCGACCCAGGGGACGGGGAAACGCGGCTCGCCCCCCCCCGCTCTCCCTCCCAGCCCTACCGATGCTGTGCGGCGGGGCGCGGGCGACGACGGGGGCGGCCAGGAGGGCGGCCAGGGCCGGCAGCAGCAGCGGGGCCATGGCGCGGGCGGCGGGGGGAGCGGCGGGGCCCGGCGGTACCGCCCCTCGCGGCAGGCACGGCCCCGAGCCCCCGGCTGCGGGCACGGCACGGCACGGCACGGCACGGCACGGCACGGCACGGCACGGCACGGCACGGCACGGCACGGCACGGCACGGCACGGCACGGCACGGCACGGCCCCGCCGCCTGCCGCCCTGAGCTGCGGAGCGGAGCGCGCGTGGCCCCGCGCTGGCTTCGTCACTGCCGCGCGCGGGCACGGGGCGGTGCGCTCCGTTCCGTTCCGGGGGAGGAGGCAGCAGGGCGGCGCGGCGTCGGAGCCGCGGGCAGGGCACGCCGCTGCTTGTAGCCGCTCCCGGCCCGGGCTGGAAGGGCTGGCGCCTGGCTGCTGCCGGAACGCCTTCCCTTGCTCACGCTGCAGACGGAGGTGGTTGCGGTTTGCAGACTCCCGACTCTCGCTGTCGCCGCGGAGAAAACCAGAAGAGCCGGCAGTGACCGGCGCGGCCGCAGCTAGCAGCGTTTCCTGGTTAGCGAATGCACGCGGCAATGCCATCACCGCTGCTTCCAGCCTCGAGGAAGAGCCCGCGCCATGGGAAGCTGCCTCTGCGATCGCAAGGGGATGGTGCTGGCAGATGCTCAGCACAAAAATGTCGCTGTTCCCCCAGAAGGGCCGCGTGTAACGCTCTTCGCGAAGTTGTTTTTTTTTTTCCCCTAGGAAGAAGCACATTGGGGCACTGCACGGCCTGCTGGTACAGCACAGCACCTTCACGGACTGAGGAGCCAGCTGGGGAACAGCCCTTCCCATCCCCAGTGCCACAGCAGCAGCCGGACTGGGCAGCGCTTTGGGGGCAGCAGGGAAAGGAGAAGAACCAACTGCAATTCTTTTTTTTTTATTAGCAAACAGACAGTATCTGGACATGTAAAGAACATCAGCCCTTTCCAACATTAACTCAAATGTTGTTGTCAGTGACTTGCACCGGTCCCACACTCGAGTTTTCCTCTCTTGTACAGCCAGAACCGTTGGGTAAGCGCAGCACAGACAAGTGATGACGTACAGTACGTAAAGGTTCCTCACCAGCTAAAATGGACTTCAGATTTTTGGAGATCAGCAACGCTTTGTTCATCACACTTTGCAAGTAATATCAGAACATCTCACGTTTTAAAATTAAAAAACCAAAACCCCACAACATTCACAATATAAAACTTAAATACAGTTTTCAAAAACGAGAGGAATTCTCGCAGCCACTGATTTATCACAGCTGCTCTCTTCCAGCAGCAGCTCTGCTGAGGAAGCGCTGAGAATTGAAGGTCCCCAAAGCGACATTCGTGTTCTGCACTGCTCCTGCTCCCAGCCCAGATGCTGGTGGGACAGCGCTGCAATGCCCAGTGCAGGCCTGCCCGGCCTCCTGGGGCAGATCTGCAGATCCACACGTGGGACGTCTGCTCTGCAATCCCAGGTCAGTTCATGGCTGGGTGAGCAAGCGGAAACGAGCAAGAGGTACACAGCACTTGCTCTCCTCTGCTATTCCATCCCTTCTAACAAACTCCAAAGTCGATTGGATAAAGTGACAGGAGGGGAGAAGCTCACGGGTCAGACTCTTTGGTGTCACTCTGCAGAGCACCGGGAGGGACTCGTCCCACCCTGCTCCGCGTGTGAGCTCTGCACAAACAGGGAAGCTAGACAAAGGAGAAACCCACTCCACCCTTAGGCAATCTCATCCACAATAAGAGATCATTAAGTGTGCTTGAAAGGCAAGAGAATCCAATTTTGCCTAGGAAATGTAAATTCTGCGATGGAATCCAGGTTTGGTTATTTCATTCCCCTTTCACAATTCAGAGCGAGCAGGAAACTAAGGACAAACAACAACAGTCTTTGGTAACTTCTGCAAGAGCCTCTAAGCACTACTTACATCTTGCAATAACCATCATAAAGCCTAATGAGATCTACAGAAGTTTCCCAGATTTAAAACACTGGGGCAGGAACCGGGAAAACAGCTTGCCCAGAATTAAACTGGGCCTGGACGGGGGCAAGGGGGGGGCTCAGAAACACTGCACAGGAACCTGACCCCCGAGATTCCTGCTCCAGCCACACAGCAGTGCCTCAGTGAAAGCAGACCCCAGATGCACCAGCTGAATCAATAACCTCTTACTGCAGGCAGGCAGTGTCTGGAGTGCATTTTAGGGTACTTCTTTAAGGCAAAAAAGGGTGAATACTAGCTGACAGGCAGGCCTAGCAAACAGTCCAAGGGAGGACCAAGCAGATGTAGCATACTTTGACAGTCAGGCTGCACAGTGGGTCAGTTTAAAGGTGCTTTGGATCCCATCACTTCTGGCCACCTGCTACTTCAAGTATGGCTCAGGTAAGCTGCAGCCTTTCTATGAGTGAAAACGACCTCTTACAAAAAATACCTGCATTTCTGTTCAGTTCCTTATAAATTATCTTTCACATTACACATTCTTTTCCACAACTGGCTCTCTCCTCCTATTTGCAAATGGCTCAGCTGATCTACCAGGGACCAAAGAGGCAGAGGAGAACCTAGCTGCTCCTGCTGAACATACAGCTTCTGCAGGAGAGGCTGCAGGCAGTCATGAGAACAAGACCTGCACTGCCACCCCGCACATTTCACCTGGTTTGTGTCCTGGTTAACAGCATCATCCAGTCACCCAGTTGGCATGTCCAATGCCAACACAACCACCAGCAAGTTCTTTTGTAACTCTGACATTTGCAAGAACACAATACAACAAGAGCACTGAACTAGAAGTTTTCTGAAGTGATCTGAGGCTGCCACGAAGCACTGGCTCAGGGCTGAAATCTCAAGTACCTCTCTGAGAACCTAACTACTCAGAGGCACAAAGCCACACCGGGTCACCCACATGTAGATGTCACCCAAGCAGCTTGTGTGAAGCACATCAAAACAGGCACCTTCCTACAAATTCTATAATGACAACCCATTAACTGCGTGTGCTCTGCATACAGTCTCCCCACATGAAAGACTGCTGATAGATGGTAACTGAAGGCTGCTGTTACTTTGAAGTCCATCACAAAGGATTATGCGACCGAAGCCTGCAAAGGAATGGGAGAAGAATAAGCTTTCTTCCAAACCAGTGATGGCACTCACCACAATAAAGAGCTTTTGCAAGTGGATCTCAAATAACTGCCAGGCCGTAGATCCGATACCAGAAAGTAAAAAGGCAGTAATTAAGGAATTCGTAAGAAACAACCTGAAAACCACCATGCCTGGGGGTTTTATGTAGTGCAAACCACAGTCGGGCTTATACAACTCTTTTGTCACTACACTGCTTACTGCTCTCTCAAGGGTTAAATTCTGATCTTAATGGGTGACTGCATCCTTTCAGCTGAGATAAATGGACTCCCTGGCAAAAGGACCTCTGGGAAACACATATGCCATACTGGGACAACAACATGCCTCCAACCAGGAGGATGGCTTGAGGTCAGCTTTCAGTTCCCCTGCCTTCTGCTGATCTTCCTTTCTTGTCACCGCCGCTAAAATTGTTTCAAGGACACTTGAGACTTTTGTAGAGAAGACTTTTTCTCCTTGTGTCAAAAAAAAAAAAAACCAAACGGTTTCACATCTACTATGACTACACAACGGTAGAATCTGAATGTCAACTGCAAGTTAGTGTTATCTGAGTGCTATCATTGGAGAGCTTGAGAAAATAAAGCGGTCCAGATTTCCTACTTAAGGGCGCATCTCCATTTCGCCAGCAGCTGCAACAAAAAGCATATCATTTATCATGCTTGAAAGATGCACAAATACCCATCAGGGAAGAGAGATTACTCTCCTCTAAAATACACTGGTTGGAGAAAGAGAGATCTGAGAGGAGCTTTCTGGCTCTATCGAGAACCATCACTCCCTGTTTTACATTTAGGAACAAGGAGGCAAGTTGAAATTTTACCTAGAGAACAAATATTAACACACTGACATAACAACTGAATTCTCTTTAAAACCTCAACCTATTCATCTATAGCATGACAGAGATTTCATTAATTCAGGATTATTCTCCTGAAATGACATAAGAAAAAAATGGCCCTAAATGTCACTCCAAGCCACCGATCATTTTGACCCCCACCTAAGGGGCCTGGGGACAAGGGAAGATACCAAGATCAGCCTGATAATAATACTCAGTCCTTTGAGCTTTTCCCCTTCTGAGTGCTCTGCAAGGAGAAAGCCTCACCACATCCCTGTGAGGTAGGTCAATAAGTATTATCATATTCCCTCGATACAATTACAGAAACTGAGGCAGAGGACTGACTTGCCTAAAGGCCTCTGCTGGAATCTGTCTCAGAGTTGCAGTCGAGAGCCAAGATTTCTTTCTCGCATCCCCTTCCCTATCCAAGTTCTAATGGAGAAATGAGCATCAGGGAACGGGGCTATGATGCCGCGTATCCGACAAATAGCAGAACTCCTAGTACTACTCCACATACTCCAAAAAGGATCATTAAATATACAAGTACCTTATAATTAATGGCAAAATGACTGCACGCATTATAAAGAAGCCAACGCACAATACAAACCTAGCTTAATAAATAAGTACAGACATGCAGCTGCAGCTGCCATGAGTGCTGAGAGGTCCCCAGCCCAGTCAGGTCCCAGGTGCCAAGGGGCAAGCCCACATCACTCCTGTGACTCCACGGCCACGCCAACAAGTGCATGTCTGATAGTGCGACCATGGAGTTTGTAGCCATCCTGAGTCACCAGTGCTATCGTGCCCGGCTGCATTCCCTCGGCTGGTACATGGCAAACTATTTCATGGTCATACGGATCGTATTTGTCACCAACAGGGCTCATCTTCTGAAGGCCGTGTTTGGCGAATACACTTTGCAATTTGGCCTCTATTAGAGAGAGGCCTTCGTAGATTTTCTGTAGGGTTGGGTTTGGATTACTAGGCTCCGCTTCTTCTGCGGCACTCTCGGCAGTCTTCTCCAAGATGTCTGCTACCTCCACAAGGTCCCTGCAGAAACTCTGGATCCCTGTAAGAAAATAAGAAACAAATGAAGGACAACGTACAGAGCATACAGAACTACAGTGCCAATGCCAGGCGAAAAGTCACAGAAGTTTGAAAGCTCCACATCCATGCACACAGGGAACAAGCACAGTGGAGGGAAATAAGTATAATACATGACCATTCACACGTATATTCACAATTTTACTCACAAGTTAAAACAGCAGTGGAAGGAATGGATAAAACAGCTGGTCATGAAAAAAAGAAAAACCATAGCATTTTTCATTAGAAAAATGGGTGTAGATCATACACATTTCCAGAAGTATCGTGTTACACAGAGCAGAAGTTTCAGGAAAACCAGTCTCCCTCACTTACACTGATGTCTTAACAAACTTACTGGAAAGATACATCAGGAAAACAGACAAGAGACACAACAGTTCAGTGCTGCCTGTGCTTGTACATACAAGTTCAACATGCTAACATATCATCATAGAATGATAAAAGCGTGGAGGAGGGGCAACAAAAAGCAGACCAACTACCAACCCATGTCCTCTTACACCAGGATCTACTTTAAATGCTCTACAGATCCCCTGTGCCACATTCCGTGAGCAACTTTAATAAATAACCTTATTTTTTTCAAATCTAAAGCATACCACACATAGAAAGTTAAAACTCAAAACAAGCAAACAAACAAGAAAAACCCCAAACCAATAATCCTGATTTTCCCAGCACTCAACAGTCATTTTGTAGCACAATGGTAACAGATGTAGCTCTAATTTCAAAGCCACTAAAATTAACTCACAGAAAAGCTTTACGCGTGCTATGGAAAACAATGGTTTCTCATTCTCAGAGATGGTACTGGCAGAGAGCAATGATTAAACAGCAGTTTTTCTCCACTTCACCTGCCTCAGTTCCCAAGCTACAATCAACCCGCTTCACTGATGCTAAAATGTTTACTGCAGAAATTTTACAGACCATCTGATATAGCAACCAACCCCCTTGTCCCAGACAGGATGCACCTCCTAAAAGCCACAGCAGAAGAGAAGAGACTGTTAATATAATAAAGGAGATCACAACTTGATGAAAACCTACAAAATACATGCTGTGAGAGCCAATTCTCAGCACACAGAAGAACCCGTAATTTCCATGAAGTGAGCAGCACCAGGTCTGTTTTATTTAGAGAAGTTCATAAAACAGTGAGATGAAACTGACAGGACACAGCTGGACACGGGGAAGCGTAATGCTGAGACACCAGCAGGCCAGGCCAAACATCACAGCACACTTTACAACAAACAAGGGCAGGACAGAGGGGAGAGCAAAGCTGCTGATCAGCATTTTGTGCTCAGGCAGGCAGGCAACCTCAGCAAACACAGCTCTGTGTCACGTTGCTCACCAAAGAGCTTGGCGTCTTCCACAAACTTCTGCGTTCTCCTCCGGACGTTCTCAGAATCTGCCAAAGCTCTCCGGTATCGCTCCTGTAACCGTAACAGCAAAAGGAGACACGAGACAATGACATCAAACTGATTTTCTGACAAAACTGCAATCCCTTAGATACCACTTAAAAAGAAGCCATTACACACCACAAGGTTTGCGCTGGGCTCCGGCATTTTCATTACAACATACACAGCCAATCCCTCTCCTACTGATTAATCAGCACAACTGCAACTCCCTCCAAAGACCCAAGGTGAGGCCAGAAGCACTCAGTGCTCAGCACATTGTCAGGCTGCTGCTTTCTGCATGACTCACTGTACCTATTGAGATGCTCTCTTCTCTAGCAGGCAGGTCTTAGCAACAGATCTGTAGCAAGCTGATTTATCACTTGCTGAAGTAGTACTCCGGACAATTATCCCCAGAACTGCCCTGCGCTGCAGTATTTATTCCTCTCCTCAGCCACATCTGAAAGTCTCTATAAAATATTCCCTACCTTTTCCACACCAGACACCAAAGATGACTTCTTAGACAACACGGATCCAGGAGGTTACAATCTGTGGTATTAACCAGGACAAAGCTACTGACATTCCCTTGTACAACGTTGCAAAAGAGCTGACCACAGCCCATCTCGGACATACAGTTTTGCCTGCTGGGATCAAACTATCAGTGTCTTGCTCCCAGGAGCTATTGACACCTGGTGTTTCTGGGAATGGCAGAGCTGCTCTGAATGCTGTCACAACACAGTGCTATTGTGTGCAGGTTGTAGCTCTTACAGAACAAGACGGGGCTGAAAGAGAAAGTCAAGGGGCCCAAATGAAAGACGGTGATGCCACCAGCTGCAAACTCACAGTTAAATCCCGAACTTGCTCTTCCAATTTGATGGCTTTGTGCTCTAAGGCACAGTCAGAAAGGGGATGCTTCGGCTCATCATGGGGATCTTCTGGCCCACACTCGTCTCCTGTACTTCTCTGCTGAGCTGCAGTGCTGAAGACACACAGGGACTCCCTGAAATACAAACTAGTGACAAGACAGGGAAAGTTAAGTTCCAACACAGTCAAAAGGAAGAATTTCAGTTTAGCATCATTACTAAAAGCAGGCTCTCTTCAAAAAGGCGCACAGGACTCTAGGTAAGATTTTAACCCTTTCCAAAGGATGTAGGCAGCTAGCACAGAAAACAGACAGACACTTTGAAAAAATCTTTTATTTTAGACTCATGTCACTACAGAGGCCATATGCCACCACCCCGACATACCTTGAAAAGTCAGATTTTGACAGAAAAACAATTTATTGGTTGCACTGTTACTAACCTCCCAGTACAGGTGGTCAGTAGCAGACTTTAGAATTATTTTTGCAAGCTAGCCTTGAAAAGGAGGCGGGTATTAGAGCTGGTTTAACAAACATGAAAAAGGAAAAAAAAAAAAAACCTGAGCAAAATTCAGTAAAATCTGTGAACATGGGCAGATATGCATGGACACAGCCCAGCCTGCCACCCTAAGAAGAGAAGCTGGTGGCAAAGTCACACTGCTGCAGAGGTTGTGGGTTTCTGGGAAGTGGATGTGGATTTCCATGAAGCAGTTCAACAACCATGGAAGGACATACACGTGTCAAACTGGTGACTAACAGAGGAACTGATCCTCAGATACTCTGGCCTGTTTCTTCTCCTGGGTGCAATCAGACAGTATGTGGTGCATTCAGTTTTCCTCGTCATTCTGGAGCCTTCTGCAGAACCTTCAGAGCTGTGCTGGCTGTGCTGGGAAACGGGGCTGAACACACCACCTGACAACTGTCAGTACGTGCACGGCAGGGAAGAGTGAGCCTCTCTTTCTTAAGAAGACCTCAGCTCTTCTGCAGAGCATCCCCTGCAATGGAGGGGTTTGAATCAACCATGCACAGATGTATTGAGAGAAAGGCAGCACAGCACAGAGATCACTGCACTTCGGTGTTCACACAGCACAATTCAGCACTGCACAGAGGAGCTCACCCACACCTCAGAATCAATATGGCCAAGCTCACATTACCAGGCCCGCACCGTTAAACTTCCCTGCTCACGAGCAAAGCCATACTGCTTGGGTACAGCGTCACAGAAGGGCAC
Source organism: Numida meleagris (assembly GCF_002078875.1). Classification (NCBI taxonomy): domain Eukaryota; kingdom Metazoa; phylum Chordata; class Aves; order Galliformes; family Numididae; genus Numida; species Numida meleagris. The sequence goes on from NC_034420.1 coordinate 7,952,755, forward strand.
TGCTTTTGTTTCAGGGTCCATCAAATCGGTCACGAGACTTCAGCACTGCTCAGCAATCCAGCCAAGCTGAGCTTACGGGCAGCCGAGCAGGATGAGCCCAGGTCCCTTACTCCAGGACCGTGAAGTTTCCAGAGAATGAAGGCTCGAGGAGTTAAACCAGCCAAAACCAAACCCAACAGGAGCACCTGCTGTCCAATGTGCTCAAAGAAGTTTGCTGTGCTACCAGATGAGTGCAAGTACAAAAGAAAAGACGTCACGTGAAGCCTGGAGAGATGTGGGAAGAACAACGTAGGGAAGGGCAGAGGCCTCCTCTTTGGGTGCCTAAGACTGGTTTACCTGTGTGACCAAAGCACACTTTAAGAGATAAATCTGCCCGAAGACCACCAGGCACCTCCTACCACTCCCTGCTTAGCAGCCCAGGTGTGCCCTCATTCTATCCTGAATGAAGGGTTGCTAGATCTCCCACAGCACTAATGACGAACTGCCTCTTCCCACCTGAAGACACCCGCATCTACAGTTTTTATGAGTGGGTACATAAAACATGATCTGTACACCAAACAGCTCCTGCATCTATTATGTGCCAAACACAGAGCTGAGTGTTTCTGCTACATACATTTGCTCTGGGATAGAACTCCTGGCCCAGGTCTTTAAAGAACCGGGCAAGGACACGTCAAGGGGTGCTTCCCAATTAGCTGCCCAGCCACCATCGTTCTGGGTTCCCACAATGCCAAAGAAGAGAAAACCCAACAACCCAACCCTTCAAAATCCATGAACAAACCTGCAATAACTGGAAAACTTTCTTTGTGAGGAAAAGCATGTCTGTGGTAAGCACTAACTACAAGCCTCGTCCTTCATCTTCTTGTATTTCATGTAAAGAGCTGCAGGAAGGGAGCTCAGCCCTGTTCCAGATGGGCCGAAGAAGCCAACATTCAGCTAAGAAAGCAGCGTTGCTAAGCACCTCGCAGGTTAAACACCTGCAGCTTAAAAAAATCCAACGCAATATAAACAAGCTATCTCCTTTGCATCCAAGAAGTGAAGCTGACTGAGTCAATTCCACGCGCGGCTGATTCACAGCACACAGACGGGTGTGTTTCGGTGCGTAGGAGAGGGGCACGAGCGAGCTGGTGGCTGCACTCAGGGGCCCTGCCTACGTGAAGCGGAGAGCGGCCGGCATGGAGTCCTGTCTCCAGCTAGTGAAACCGAGCTGCTGAGCACTCCCTGCGCAGTGAAACGCCCCGGGTGCCACGGGCTGTTCAGACAAGCCTGCCTCAAAAGTTGGGGGCAAGAAAAAAAGCACCACAGGTTGACTCCAAAGGGAAATTTAAGAAGGAGTATTAAGCAGAACTGAAAACGCTGCTCGATTCACTTCTTCCTTGAGGATGAAAGAAACACACCACTACAAAGGGCGAGTGCTATTTACAGCCTGTCCTCTATCTCCTAAACACAAGTCCTGGTCGCGGCTGCCCTAAAAATAGGCGGAATCCCACATAGGAGGAAGCTGACACATCCTGAGGTGACAGACATGGGGAAGTCCCAGCGGGTGTGAAAGGATCATATGACTACGCGGGCGCTTCAGAAAGATTTACAAACTGATGTCAAAGAGGGCGGAGACGCTGATTGCAGCCATGTGACCGAAGTCAGCCATCCTTAAAGATAACAATTTTATTGATGGGAACAGGCCTGCATTCCAAACAACCGTTCTTTCTGGAGAACGGGCACCATACCCAAATGTTGCAGACCACACAAGGACTCTACCCCACCTCCTCCTCCCAAATCTGCTTGACAAAGCACGCAAGCGCTGAGCTGCAGAAACATCTGCATCAGTTCTTCGCACGGGAATCTCCTAATTACCCTCACTGCCTGCGCTCTGTCTCACCAGGAGCGGTGTCGGAGAACGCGTCGTGGACTCCTCCTCATCGACAACACCCAGCTGCAGGACAAGCTTCTGCACGAGGGCTGCGAATGCGGGCATCCTCCCGCACCGCACGCAGCCCGGCAGCCGCTCCGTGCACGCGTGGCCCAGCCAGCAGCCCCAGCGCACAGCCGGCTGTTCTCTGCTCCCGCTGCCGCTTGCCAGAAGCCGGGCCTGTCTGCCACGTGCTGCGAGGGGCACGGCAGCTTTCACACCCACAAAGCGTGTTGGAGGCGGGAGGGCTTGCAGTTGCCCGGCTTCGCGGTTAGCCCCGCACCCAGCGCTTCCATGAAGTGCTCTGGTATCTCTTTATTACGTTTGTGTGGCCTTTTAGCTCTTTTCAGAGAAACAAATCCCGACACAACAGCAGCAAAGGCGATCCCCCATTTTGCCTGTTTTCCTTTCCAGCTGCCTGCATTTCACTGAAATAACCAGAGCCCGCTGCTACGGATTCACTGCTCTTCTGGAAGTCAGATCCCACAGCGTCCAAACCACGGCCGGCCGCAGGACCACGACCAGACACTGCCCGAACACGGACACAGCGACCACGCCTCTCTTCCCCTGCCCAACCCCGCACTGCGATGGACACCGCGGCACAGGTGCTGCATCGTGACCGAAATCCCGCGGAGGACGTGACAGGCAGAGCTCGCCGACCCGTCAGCCCGGGGCCTGCAGGAAGGGCCGCTCCCCGCGCACGGAGCGGCTCGGCGGACGGGCACGGGGAGCTGCCCCCGCAGGAAGGAAGGGCCGCCCGGGGGGCACGCAGCCGCCTCGCCCCGCGCTCGGCTGCGCTCTGCGGGGCAGCCCGGCTCGCCCAGCAGGACGGGACGGGACAGGCCCGGGCCCGCCGACCGCCGCGCTGGGCCCGGCCCCGCTCCGCCGCCACGTCCCGCTCCGCTCCGCTCCCCGCCGCCCGCCCGCGGCCGCGGAAGCCCCGCGCCCCACGCACCTGCCCCGCCGCGCCGCGCCGACGGACAGCCGAGCCCCGGCCCGCAGCGAGCGGGCGGCCATGCTCCCTGGGCCCGCCTGCTGCCCGCGCCGCAACTACAGCTCCCGGCGCGCCCCGCGCGGCCCCGCCCCGGCCGGGTGGTGCTGCCGTGGGCCCCGTGCGCCCTGGTGGCCGGGCCCTGGGCCTGCACGCTGCGGGCTGCCCTGTGCCCCCGAGCGCCGCTCCTGTCCCCGCAGGCGAGCAGGAAGAGCTCGCAGCTCCGAACCCGCAGCCCCAGTCTGATGCGTGGGGATCCGTCCCGCTGCTCCCGCAGCCGCTGCGGGCACATGCAGAGCCCCCGGCCACGCTGGCCTCTCATTGCAAGCAAGAGGAACGCCGCCAGTTCGCTCCCGGCAGCCAGGGGAGAGCCGTGCCAGTGGTTTTATTACAAGCTGCTGACCTAGTTATTAAAGGGGGGCAAGCTGCAGAGGTTAACCGTGGCAGCAGTGAGCACAAATGGGCCGCAGGCACTCCATTGTCCCTGGCACACCAGCCTGGGCCTTCCCTTTCTGTTCCTCTCCCTTGTTTCTGCCTGTGCTGAATCACCTTCCCTCATTCCTCCTTTCTGTTCCAGTCCCCTCACTTGAAAGCAGTTTTTATTTTTTTTATTTTCAAACTTCCCCTTGCTCCATGTTGACGACATGCTTTGGCAAACTCTGTGTCCCTGGCCCCTCTGCTCCCCTGAAAGCCAGCACAGGGCTGGGGCAGGGGCAGTCAGGCCACCTCCAGCCTCAGCTCTCGGCAGCACTTGTGTGCTGCTCAGTAAGGTCAGAAGGTGCCTGCTGTTAATTTGCTGATGCTTGAGCTTTGTTCCAAAGGAAGCAAATGTGCCTGGAGGACAAGAAGGAGGCACTGGGCGAGGGCACGCAGCTGAGGCACAGTGAGCCAGAGGCACGAAGAACCCTGAGATGAGACCCCATGGAGCTGAGAGCAGTGGGAAGGGTGAACTATGGGTATTTCTGAAGGATCAGGTCCTGAGCTCATGAACCCCAACGTCCAGGCAGCCACAAATCCCCAAAGAATCCACAGTCACTTTGGAAAACGTTAGCCAGGCCTCCAGTATCCCCGGGGTGGAACATGGATCCCGATAAAGCAGAGCATCTGATGGCTGCATCAGTCCCACGTGCTGTCCATGTCACACAGGTACATGCTTTGTGCCAAGCACCTGGCCATGTGGGAGGCCCCCCCCCCCCAGAGATTGGTTTCCCAGTAGTATGTGACCTTGACTGCCAAAGGACTCCTGTTCCCCACCCGCCTCCCAAATCACAGAATCACAGAATGGCTTAGGTTGGAGGGGACCATAAAGGTCCTCTTATTCCAACCCCCCTGCCATGGGCAGGGTTGCCAACCACTAGATCAGGCTGCCCAGGATCCCATCCCACCTGGCCTTGAATGCCTCCACAGATGGGGCATCCACAGCTTCTCTGGGCAGCCTGTTCCAGCACCTCACCACCCGCTGCGTAAATCCCCTCCCGCTCCCTTCCCCACAGTTCATAGTGTTGCCCATGTGGCAGGCGCTGTAGCAGAGGGGCAAGGGAGGGCACTTCTCCCCATGCCTGGGAGAAAGGGGCCTTGTAGCTCCTCAGTGGGCCACAGTGTCCAGTGGGGCCTGGCAGGTATTCCCACAGCCTGGTTTAAGTCTGCTTCTTTTCCCATTCCTGCAAAAGAAAAAAAAGAGGGGGATGAGGAGACATCAGAAGTTGGAAGAGAGAACACTGAGCCCTTTGAGGGCCTCCCTCCCTGCTGGGGGCTTTGGACCACAACAGCATCTCCAAAGGCTGGTGAGTGCTGCCCTGGGCATTGAAGAGGTGGTACTTTCACTGCTGCCCACCCAGCCCTGGGCCCCTGAAATCTCCTGCAAGCTGGGCTCATGCCAGCAGCCAGTGCCACTGAAGGGGACCAGCCCAGCTGCAACCTGGGCAGCATCCCTTGTGTTTGGAGTAAGGAGCATCCAGAATCCCTCAAATTCTTGGCCAAGTATGGGGACAGGATGAAAAACTGAGATTTCCTTGGGGGCCAGAGAGGAGAGGAGGAGTGAAGCAACACCTTGGCCTTCCGCAGCACGTTTCCCTTGTTGGCAGGAAGGATGGAGGGACTTCTCTTTCTCAGTTCAGCTGCACTGTTAACGGGAACCAAGTGCTCAGGGGGGCTCCCATTTGGTTTGTTTGTAGCTTCCTGTGGAAAAGAGGGAGAATAAGAAGGATTTACGAAACCTAGGGAGCAGGGAGTGCCAGGAAAGCACAAGCTGTCACGAAGTCAAAGTTGACGTCAATGCTTTGCTTCCCACCTCTAACCACAGTGTGACAAAGATCAGGGGTGTTCCCTCATCCCCACATGCTGCTAGCCCCACCCAAACCCCTTTGCTGGTGCCAGAGAAGCAAGGAAGAAGAGGTGCGTACCCCGTTCTCAGCCTTGCTGGTCACAGCCAGCCCCAGGGCCGGCCCTCCCGCCAAGGACTGCTTCAGCTGCTCCTTCACTTCGCTCAGCTGAAGCTCCAGGTCGACGCGGCGCTCCTCCTTCTGCCGGCACTGCTCCTCCAGCAAAGCCACACGCTGCTCCAGGTCCTGCAGCTTCACTCCTGATCACACAAGTGCCCGGTTCAGTGGCTGAGGCTGCAGGGACTGGGCAGCCATCCATCCTCTTGGGTATTGACACTAGATGGGGCTGCTGGCCCAGCAGTGGGCTGCAGCCAAGCCTGAGCATGGTCACAAGTGCCACGGCCACGCTGCCAGCCCTGCATTCCCATCCCAGCCCTTCCCACCGTACCCAGGAGCCTTCGAGCATCCCCAGCCACAGAGTGCAACCTACCTGAGCTGTTTTTCATGGCTTCCCGCAGCTCCCTCCTCTCTTTCCGCAGCAGCACCAGCTCACTGCGGATTGCTGCTTTTTCCTTCTCCAGCTTATCCTTCTCTGTCAGAAACCGCCTGGCATCCTCCTCAGCCCGGTTCTTCCCATACCTGTACTGGTTGGCATCTGCATGCACAAGGAGAGCCGCCCATCACGATGGTTCCAGCCTAAGAAAGCCCCACCTGAGCCCAACCCGAGCTGCAGGGACACCTCCCATCGTCCCACTGGGTTGGCACAGCTCAACCTAGGGCCCCCTGGTGGGAGCAGCCTCCACCCAGAGGCCGGGGGCTTCCCCCACTCTGAGGTCCCCCTCACAGAACCCCACTCACTTGATGCGTGCCTCTTCACTTTGATCTGTGGGTCCACTCGCCGTGACTTCTCGCTGCAGGAGGAGGCATGGCGCTTCACCTGGGCTCCTGCTGGCCGCACTGACTCTTCCTCAGCCTGCGGTGGGGACAGGAGAACATACTGAAACACCTGTGGGGCTGCCACAACCCACCAAGGCTCCCCAGGACACCTCCTCCACAGTGGTGGGACACGGTGAGGCCCTGAGTCACTCTCACCTGAACCTTCTCATAGGGGACATCATCGTACACCACGCGGGAGGAGTCAGGCCGGGTGTCCTGGGAGCTGCTGGCCCACCTGTGGGACGAGGGATGGGTGTGCCATGGGCTTCCTTTCCAGGACATCCCTGCCAGCCCCACAACGGGCTCCTAGATCTCACTGCTCTCCCAGCCCTGGGTAGGGACACAGCTTTGCTTTTGAGTGCTCACCCTGCTCTACCCAAGCACACAAGGTCCTTCATCAGCATTGCTAAAGAGTCATACAATCATAGAATCATAAAATGGCTTGGGTTGGAAGAGACCTCAGAAATCATCTTATTCCAAATCCCCTGCCATGGGTAGGGTTACCAACCATGGGTAGGGCTGCCAACTACTAAACCAGGCACTAGGTCAGGTTGCCCAGGGCCCCATCCAACCTGACCTTGAATGGGGCACCCACAACTTCTCAAAAAGCACCTTCTAATTCCAGTCCCGCCCAAGGGAAGCGGCCCTGCTGTGGGACATGCCAACCTATGGGATGTCCCTTCTCTCCCCTGGGATCTTAAGCAAACCCTGTCCCAGTCCATGCCCCTACCCAGGAGCCCAGGATGAGGCCCACCATCCCACCCCATCATGGCCCAGCACAGCAGGAGGAAAGCCTTACAGGTAGGAGTGCCTCACGGCTGTCACAATGTTAGCAATCGTCTCCACATCCACATAGTCATAGTGCAAGGCCTCTGGTGCTGTCTGGGAGCCTGTCTCCACCAAGAGAAGGCCCAGCCAGCGGCCCAGGTCTTCTGAGCAGCTTGCCTGCAGAGAGAGAAGGGGCTGGGCAGCATGCCTGGCTTCAAGTGACCCTCACAGCCCACCAGTACCCCCAGTGCAAGGAGAAAAGGGGTGTGGAAGTCCTCACCCTCACTCCTACCCCCCAGCACAAAGCCCCACTGCAGGGAAGGGCCCTTTGGTGCAAAGCACATGTGCAAGGTTTAGGAGGATTGAAGAGAAAGCACATGTGCATTCCTGAGCCCCCAGCAAGCTGCCCACTTCAGCCCTTCTGGCCTCCTCCGTGCACATCCATGCACCATAATGGTACCTTGGGCTTCATGAGAGTGCACAGGAGGGGAAAGCAAGGCACTGTGTGCTGGCTTCTGAAAGGGTTGATCTTATCCTAATAAAAGCCCAAACAGCAAGTGAAGGTTTCAGCTGGGTGAACTTGGGACAGAGGAGCATTGGTAGCACTCTAATGGGGCTGAGCATCTCTAGATTGGGTTCCATCCAAAGGATGGTGTTTTAGGGGACACATTGGTGATTTAGTGGGCATAGCAATGATGGATTGACAGTTGGACTAGATGATCCTAGAAGTCTTTTTCAACCTTGATGATCCTATGATTCCAAGGTGCCCCCTAGCATGACAGTCCCCCCAGGAATATCCCCAGGGAGGTGGTGTGCCCTGCTCACCTCCAGCGCGGCCACCTCCTGCCCATTGCGCAGGATACGGAATGCGAAGGGGTGCTTGGGGCCCAGGCCTGGGACCACCTCACAGCCCCGGAGGTTGATGGCATTGACGTGGGTGCGCAGGTCGGTGCGGTCCTTGTGGAAGTAGAGGGTGTTGGCCTTGAGGCGGCACCAGCGCTCTTTCCAGCACTGGTTGACCAGGACGCTGAGGTAGCCTGGGGACAGAAGAGTCTCAGCACCACTTTGGAGCCTTAAGGAGTGCCCCAGTTCTCCATGAGCTCAATGGGAGCTCCCACCCCACAGCCCCTCAGAAGGGAACTCAGGACCCATTTCTGCCCCTAGCCCCACGAACCGCAGCATGGGATATCCTCCTCAGTGGAGGAGGTCTGCGTGTCCTCGGGGGAAGGCTTCTTCTTGGAGAAGCTGATGATCCTGGTGATCTTCTTCCCTGCCGCCCGGCTCACTGAGCCCTTCAGGTCAGCCAAGCCACTCTTCTTGCCTTTCCCTGGAAGAGAACAGCCCTGATAGCCCCCATCACCCATGGCAGTGTCCCTGTTCAATGGGCCAGGAGGACATCTCATCTCGCCAGGGCCATACCGTACTCGCAGAGCTCTCTGCGGGCCATGGGGGAGCAGGTCTCACCCGTCGCCACACTGTCCGAGTCAGAGGTGTGCTTCTCCTGTGACAGCCTCTGTGGGGACCAGCAGGGCAAGTGCCAGTTCAGCAGCATCCCTCTGCCCAGCCCCAAGCAATGACCACGCTTGGGCTTTGTCCCTCCAGCACAGGACTGGAACATGCGCCCTGTGCTGGGAGCCGGTTGGCCCTGCAGTCCTGCTGCGAGGATGGAAGGTCACCAGCCCCACACAGCACTTGGGCAGGACCCTGTCCCCCCAGCCACAGCCAGAAAACATCACCTTATCCAGGTCCTTCTTGCAGGGCATCACTGGGGACGTGGGGACTTCCATCCCGCTCACTCCTGCACTGCTTGCTTCCTTTATCACCTGCAGAGAAAGGCCTCTGAGCAGCCCTTCATAATGGGCTGGGGACCAAGGCAACTGTCTCCACACTGCCAAGCTCCCATTGCACAGCCCAAGTCCAGCTGGCCACGGTGGTCTCTGCAGCACCCAGCTCTACTGTCCACCACAAGCCCTGCTTGGGGCACAAATCGTGCTTGCCTGTGGCCCCTTCCAAACAACAACTGCTGTTGAGATGCATGGTCAGAGGGTTGGACGTGAGGGAGCTGGGAGCTGCACAACCACGCTGCCAGCACTACACACCCCACTGTCCCCTATGTCACAGTTCCCGCAGGAGAGGTAGCACAGCCCCTTTCTCAGCCCAGGGCTCACAGCAGAGATGGCCCCTTCCCTGCCTCCCACACCCAGAACAAAGGCAGGAAAGGGTCATGAGGAAGAGGAGGGAGTGAGCAAACATCCCCACTCCACTCCCTGGTGAGGAGCTCAGGCTATCAGCACAGGAGCCGCCCAGGGCTTGGGAAGCAGCTAGCCAGCCGTCCTCACGGCTGATAAGAGCCACAGGAAAGCCCCCTTCCCCTTCTCCTTCCCCAGGGCAGCCAGAGGAAGGCTGTGAGCAAGGAGGAGGCAGCAGTCTACCTTCAGCCATTCCTCGGCCTGCTCCTTGCTCTGCACAGCCAGCACCAGTGCCTCAGCCCCAGGCAATGAGAAGCGCAGCTCGTGCTTCTTGCGTCGCCCATCCTTGGGGATGTAGATGACGTTGCAGGTGCCAAGGGGCACTTCCACGTGTGGCTGCCGGTCCTTGGAGCTTTTGTAGCACTGGGAGAAGCAAAAGGAACCACTCAGGACTCAGCTGGTGCCGCTGCCATGCCCAGGATGGTGGGTAGAGGTGGGCAACCCTGCAGCCACTGGCACAGGTGGAGGTGGCTGTCTCTGCTACACAGAGACTCAACAATACAAGGGCTGGAGGATGCCCTCTCCCTTTCCTTCACCAGCCAAGGGACCCCAAGAGCAAGAATCCCTTTGTTTGCATGCAAGGGAAGCAGCAGCAACCCCTGCACGTGCTGCAGAGTAGTCACAGTCTTGGAGCAGGGTTTGCTGACCTCCCCCTAGCCCACCTGCAGATCTCTGCCCACCCCTGGTGCCCCACCAGCACTGAGCTCACCAGCAGTTTGCCATCCCGTATGATGGTGAGCTGCTTGGCCCACTGCCCAAAGCGCTTCTTGCGCAACAAGAAAGCGCAAATCCTGCAGTCCTTCACCAGGTTCATGGAGGCTTCTTCTGACGGCCACTGGTGTGTCAGCTGCTGGCCTTTACCCTCCTCCTCCTCTTCGTCGTAAGATTCATAGGAGCTGCTCATGGCATCTGAGTCGTTGTCTGGAAGGAAGCACGTGTGTCACCCCACACGGATGGAGCGGCTCCATGTCCTGCTCGGAAAGCAGCACTGCTTTGACCCCAACTACTCCCATTTCCCCCATTTCCCCTCCGCATCACTCATGATGCTTGCAGGCCAACAGCCAGTCCCAGGCATGCCTGTCCAAACCCCGGGGCTGGCTTGTTTCTTTGCAAGCCTCACACTTTTAAAGGCTCCTGGTGCAAGCAGAGAGGAGCAGGTCAGGAAAGCTCAGTGCCTCCCCTTCTTCTGGCACCACAGCCAGGCACAGCCACACTGCACCTTCAGCACTTGGCAACTGTCAACTTTGCTTGAGCCCACGTCTCATGCCCACTTTGCTGAAGCTCTTCCCTGCCTGGTGAGGACACCCAGGTACCTACAAGAGTTCTTCTGCTCCCCGTTCATCCTGGTGACGGGGTAGTTGCTGTCTGCATCCTCATAGTAGCCATCCATGATGGAGTTGGGGGGGCTGGAGCTGTCTGCGGGGGAAGCAGAGGACGGCCAGGGCTGTGGGTAAGCCTGCAGTTGGGCAGAGCAATGCGCACCTGCTGCGAGCGTACACAGACACCGAGGCTGTCACCTCTGCTTACTGCCCCCTCCCCACCAAGGAGCAAACAGCCCCGTGCAAAGCAGCATGGTGGGATGGGATGAGATGGGATGGGAAACAAGTGGGTACAGTGCAGTGCGGGTGGCTTCCTTCCCCAGGAGGGTCTGGCTCTGCCTGTTCAGCTGTGGGGCAGGTGGGATGTGGCTGGGAGCAGGACTCACTGCGGGAGGTGATGTACTCGGGGGCTTTGCCCGGGCCCAAAGGCAGCGCTTCCTCATAGTAATCCTCAGGTGGAGGGGTGGTGGGCAGCGGCGGAGGGGGGTCTGCAGGAACCTATGGCAGAAACACCAGGGAATGAGAGACCATGCATGCCCGAGGGGCCAGCAGGCAATCTGGTGTGAGCAGGACCCGGCCACATCCTCGTGCTGGTGCAGAGAGTTCAGAGTTATCAGGACATACACTCTTTGCTGGCTGGCTCCTCGCGAGCTCCACACCGATGCTGTCACCGGTATCCCCATCATCTTCCTGCATGTCCCGGAGATCCCGCAGGTCACAGTCTGGATTGGGAGCAAGCGATGAGGGTGAGGGAATAGCAAGACCCTAGAGCTGGGCATCCATGTCCACAGGGAGCCCCCAGGCCAAGGGCATGGCTGTGGGGCAGCAGGAACAGGAGCCCAGGATGATAACGCCCTCCCCAGGCACAAGGACACAGCTTCAGCCTCCCGCCTTGAGAGCCCCATGGCCAGCTGGGACCCCAGCCCAGCACCTGATGGTGAGACCCAGCACCACCCTGGGATGGTCCCACCTACCAAACTCCTCGAAGAGAGATTCCACAAAGCTGGTGCCATTGCTCAGGGAGGCCGTGTTCACATACATGAAGTCTGCGTCCTTCCCTGGGAATGAGGAGGGAAGCTCAGCCTGGAGCTGGACAGCATGGCCAGGTGGGCACCAGCACATCTTCCCTCCCAGACATGCCAACTCATGGCCACAGAGCAGGCTGGGGACATAGTGGCAGCGGGACACTGACCTGAGGGTGGCTGCAGCTTCTGCAGGATGGAAGACACGGCCACCTTCTTCTCCTGGGCTGTAGCGCTCAGGTACTCGTGGTCCAGTAGCTTCAGCAGGATGCTGAGCTCTGGCAGGAGCTGGTCTAGTACTGGGGGAAGCAGAGAAAAGCCCATGAATGTGGTGGTGTCAGGATGCTGGGCTTCACCCACAGCCCCTCTGTACGTGGGGAAGGGCACAAGGAGCAGAGACTCAGCAGCAGAGGCAGTTGGGACAACAAGGGCACATGGGAGGCATGGGACACTTTCCAAGACAGCCCAGTGCTCTTGCATATTTTGATCCAGCTTTTGGCTCAAAACTGTGACAAGCACAGGAACTGCATCAAACTTTGCCTTGAGAACATTCTCCCCCTCATCACAGCCAGGCATGAAATGCACAGGGGCGACACCGGAGGTGCTGAAATAAATGTGCAAAAAGATTATGAGAAGGCAGAAAGGGCTGTGACACATGGAAGACCCTGGTGGGGTTGAGAGCCTAGGCTGGGCTCGGGGCTGTCTGCCAAGTGCACACGTGCTCCTTCTGCACACACCCACATGCAGACGCTGGGATGCAGCCTGCGGGAGGAAACTTGAGCTTGCTGGACTGCTATCAAAGTGCTCAGCATGTGAATGTTTCCATGCAGATAACACTACACCTCTGTCCCACCTACAGTGTATCACGGCTGCTGGAGCTCCTTCCCTGGGATACGGCACCTGATGCAGCAGCACACCTGCTGTGTGCTGCTGCAAGGCTGCACCCATGTGAAACACAACTCCAGGTGCTTGAATTTCAGAGCAGAGTTACAGAAAAAATGAATCACTTAATATCTGGAGTATTTGGCATGCTGGTGAGGAAGGAAGAGAAGGCATTGCCACGCAGCACCCCTGCTGCAGGCACAGTGCTGGAGAGCAGCCGATGAGCAAAAGGGCTCTGAGCATGCCTCAGTGTGCCCGTACCACCTGCAGAACACCTCTTGCTCAGCCCATGACCAGAGGCAGAGCCCTGCTGGTAGTCAGAGCCCCAGAACAGAGCTGAGATGGGCTCCTCAGCTGCTCCAGCGACCAGCTCCCAGGCTGCTTTCCTGAGCTCTGAGCAGAACAAAGCTGGAGACAAACCCCAGCTCCTGTATTATGTGAGTAGCACCTGCAGCATCCAGCACCTGAGACAGCCCAGCTCTGAGAGGCCCAGCTCAGGACTCCAACAAACCTGTGGCTCTGGAGGCTATTGACACTGGGGGAAAAGAACAACCATTTCTTTCAGTGCAAGTGTGAGCGAGATCTTGGCAGCAACTGGACATCATCACAGCACAGCTGGGGCGGCCCTGCAGCTGGCTGCGGGTCTGCAGGGACAGGGGAGAGTCCAGAGGGGACCACAGTGGCAACTGGGACGTGCTGAGTGATGGGGTGCTTGAAAAGCAGAGCGCATGCCCCGTGGACAGAGCACACAGCTGCTGGGCACACTGCTGGACCTGTCACTTTTCTGCAGGGACACAGCGGTGGTGCTTGGAGGAAGGACTGTGCCCCACAGCCGCGGGGCAATGCAGAGCGAGGCGGCAGTGAGGGGATGTTTCCCAGGGCGAGCGAAACATCCCCTCAGCCAAAGGGGAGCCCAACGTGAGCGAGCTGATGCTGATCAGTGCCCAGCCAAGGCAATCCCCCCAGGCAAGGGGACAGCGTGCCTGCCTCCAAAGCACCGCTCCCCAGGACACGGGGCAGGATGCAGCTCACATCCTGCTGCCTCTGCCGATGGCCTTCTATCTTCACAGAACTTCTGCTTCCTCCTCCTCCCCAGTGCCAAGCCAAACACCAGCACAGCCCTTCGGCATGGCTCTGCCAGCACCCATCTCCCACAGGCAGACCCCAAGGAGGGCAGCGAGCAGCAGTGGGAGTGGGCAGCATCCCCCCACCCATGGAGGAGGAGAGGGCGGCACAGTGGGACCGAGGCTGTTGCTTGAGCTCTGGAGATGGAAAAGCAGCACACAGCACATAGATGAGTGGGTGCTCAGCTCCCAGTGCTTTCCCTTTCCACCAAGGAATGGGAGAGGGGCAGACATTCCCAGGATGCACGCAGAATGGTGCACTGGTGGGGTGGAAACACATTGCCAGGTGAGACATCCTCCTCTGGCTGGCCAGGATCCAGCTGCAGGGCTTGGCAGGGCGCTGGGCTAGTGAGGAAGCAGCTGGGAAGAAAAGCAAGATGTCCTGCCATTGCTTGGGGAGACACTTACCCACTCCCTGCCCCAGCTCAGCAGATGAGGACCATGCCCTATGCCACCCAGCACACTGCAGCCCACGGTGCGTCCCCCAGGACATCTCCCATCACAGCTCCCAGACCCCTGTCAGGGCACCAGACCAGCTGACGGCCAAAGGGCCACAGAGCAGGCAGCGCCTCGGCCAACGGGTGCTCAAAGCAGAGCAATGAAGGCTCCTTTGTTCCTCCCCAGCTGAGCTGTCCCCTGCATCTCCCTTGTTACAGCTGCCCCTGGAGCAGAGGAGGGGTGGGGGGGTGAGCCGCTCAAAGGGGCCTTGATCTGCAGCGAGTGCACAGAGCAGAGCCCGCGCCTGGGGGAGCGGAGGGAGGGAAGAAATTAATTTCCTGCACTTGTTCGGCTCCCAGCCCACAGGAGGTTAATGAGGCGGCTGCAGGAAGCCAGGGGAGACTGCCCACGGGTCACTGCACGGATGGCACAGGAAGGGGCTTGGTGCCTGGTGCCAGCACACTGCCCGCTCTTGGGCGAGCAGGGGCACGAGACACAGAGAGCCCAGCCCGCGTCCCCTACTGCCAAGCAGCACTGCAGACACAGGGTCACACCTGCTGGGTGCTGCTGGGGCTTCTCCTGCAGCCCAAACACTATGAGCCCACTTCTTTGTGCTGGGTGCAGGCATCCCAGTACAGGGAGCCTTGCAATGGCGACGCGCTTCTCTCCACATCTGCTGCAGCACGGATGGGAAGATGTCAGAGGTCCCCATGCCTGGGAAGACTGGGAGCTATGGAGGCAGATGGCTTTAGCATGAGCTAAGCTGGGCTGGATGGGATGGAGAGGACACAGGGCAGCACTCCTGGGACAGAAGATCTGGGGACCGGCACAAGGAATGATGCTCAAAACAGCACCTGGATGCTGCTGCTGCTCAGGACAGCAGTCAGTGCTTGCTCTGCACCCCAGTACATCCCACAAACAGCATCAAGCAGGGTGCCCCTCTCCACAGCAGCACCCCACACCACTCCCCACCTCGTGCCCAGGCCAGCTCTATTCTTAGACCCCGTGAGTACATTCCTCTTGGGAACCCATGTCCTCTGGATTGGAGATAAGGCTCTGGGTGCAGCTGCCGAGCATGTCCCCTCCTCTCAGCCTCTGTTTGGTCACAGGAGCAAGCAGCAGCTCTTACTCCAACAACCTGCAGGGAGGTGGAGGAGGAGGTGGAGGAGGAGGTGGAAGAGAAGGAAGGGGAAGAAGAGGCTCCAGCCAAGCTAACACAGCAGTTTCCGTGTGCATGGACTGGCTGTCGCAGAGGCAGAGATAAGACCATGCACGTGCGGCTGCAAAGCAGAGCTGGTTGGCAACCACAGCCCAAGGGAGCTCGGAGGAGGGGGAACAGTTCCAGGGAGCAGCACTGCCACATCACTGCAGGGACATGGCCCGTGGCTCTGTTGTCCCCCCCAGGCCCCGCTGCGCTTCCTCCCGCACCAGGTGGAGGCGAGGGACGAGGGGGGCCGGGGGAAATCGGATGCTGGGAGTGACGGCCATTGTTTGTAGCTAAAATAAAAACCGAGCAAAAATAAATCCTTCCTGTTGGCGTGGGCAGGGCCCCAGGATGCTCTGCCTGCGAAGGAGCACTGCTTGGAGTCGCCACCGGCAGTAAACAGATGTTTATAGCTCCAGGGATGCCATAAATAAGTGGGGTGTGGGCAGGGAGCTGAGGCAGCACCTGAGGACGGTGGCACCGGGCACCCAGAGGAGCTCTGCGGGAAGGAAGGCTGAAGCCTCCCAGCCCGGTGCTTGGGGGCCATTCCCTTTCCCACAGGGGCTGTTTCCATGGGCAGGAGGCAGGCGCACGGCTCCCACCGTTGTTCCTCCGCATCCATGCTGCCCAAGGCCCTGCAGCTTCTCGGCACCCGGTGGGCACAGAGTGAGCTGCACTGGGCTGGCAGCAAGGAGAGCCTGGAAAGTCCCCTCCTGTCTGAGTGCATACCCAGCAACTTGGCACGCTGCAGCACAGAGGGTTTAAGAGAAAAGCAAGCCATTAATTATCACACTCATGCTCTGGAAACATCCCATAACAGTGGAAGATTTGCTCAGGGGCTGCTTGATGCCCATGAATCATCTCCTCCCTGAAAACAAGGGCCCCTTGAGAGGGGTGGGTGGGGGCAGTGCCTCCACTTCCAGCTCTGGCAGCCAGAGCCTGAGCGCTTCGGGCTCCTCCTGTGCCCCCCACCCCCCTCTCCACCCACCCCCATAGCCATTAACCCCCACCCCAGGGCAGGTGTCCCCAGCTCAGGGGCTGCAGCATCCCCAGCACTGCAGAGCATAGGTGGCTCACACCTCCTGAGAGCCTGTTGCACCACAGGCAGCAGAGACCTGCAGCCCCCTGTGGGGCCAGGCTGCATCGGGCAGGGCAGGGGCACACATCTTCTGGGGAGTTCATCAACGCAACATTGCAGTATTTAATATCCTCAGCTGATAGCCTTGGAAAATTAGCCCTGGGAGCTGAACGTGCAGCGTGCTTGCTCAAGGGGACAGCAGGTCCCTACCGGCAGAGCCACCGCTGCATTCTCATCTTACAGCAAGGAGCCCACAGCCTGCTGCCCTCTGCCCTGCTCCAGCACTGGGACCAGGGGAGAGAGAGACCAGGGAGATAAAGCAGCCAGGGAATGCTTTGCCCTTGGAAACGTGCACCCCGGGCGCTCGGGGCTGTGCTGACCACCGGCACACGTTTGCTGCTGCTGTTTTCAGCACGGCTCAAGCCAAGGGCCCTGTGCCTGGTCCAGCTATGTGCCAGCAGCGGCTCTCTCCCTGCTATAAATAGCTCTACTGAAAGCCTTATCTGGCAGCCCTGCTCTCAGCGACCCCAGAAGCCAGCAGCTGAGCTGTGATCCCAGCCCGGAGGGAGCTCAGAGCCGTCCTCCAACCACGCTCTGCCTGAGCCCCTTGCCTCACCCCCCTCCCCCCCTGCCCCCTACACCGTCCCCACAGGGCTTGCACCACACCATGAGCCTGAGCTGCGCAGGCAATAATTAACAGGGGGCTGATTAAATCACCCCCAACCACCTCCTGCAACTGAGGCAGATAAGGACCCTTTGGTGCCCCATGCTGGGGCTGCTGCTTGGGAGCTGCCCCCTGTGCTGACATTTCTCCATCTCCTGGAGAAGACTGTGGAGGTTTGTTCTAGCTCACGAAAAGCAAACTTTCCCCCTCTGAAATGATGAGGCTGCAGCTGCCCTGACCCCAGAGTAGGGGATGGTTTCTGCATCGCCTTCTTTTACTGCTGAGTGAAGCAAGAAGCTGAGCAAACAAAGGTGCAGGGACACGGCGAAGCCTCTGGGTGAGGATTCCCTGAGCCCGGCGCTCCCCGAGCCCAGGCACAGCCCAGTGCCATGGACACAACTCTGTGAGCACATGGGGCTGCACTCAGCGACATTTCAGCAATCAGTGTGATGCTCTGCAGGGAGCCTGGGAGCAGGGAGCGGGGCTGGGTTGATAAGAGCTGCTGGCTGAGAACGTGTTTAAGTAATGAAAGGAAAAGAGAGGTTTGAGATGCCCTTTTAAAGGAATAGTCGGGCAGGGGCAAGACCTGCTGAGCAATGTATAAAAACAAGCTTCAGGCAGAGGAGAGATGTTAGGATTAGCCAGAACCCAGAATAAACTCTGCTTTTTCCAAGTAAAATTTTGGCGTCGGCCTCTTCAAAACCAGCCCTGCAGCAGCAGAGACAGCAGGATGCTGCTGTGCCCCCACACTGGGAGAGGCCCCAGCAGTGGGACAGAGCAGCACTGGGTAGCTGCAGGCACTGCCAGGTGTCCACCCTGCATGCAGGTGACACGATAGGCACTTCCCGAATGGGCATCCCAGTCCTACGGATGGATGGAAGCTTTCTGTGCCCCATACAGCAGATGTGTCTCTTATAGGAAAAATCCCACAGGGCTGTTGTGTACAGGAGGACACAGGATCCTCCCCTAGCAGGGAGCGGGCAAGGGGGGCACAAGATCTGCAGGAACAGGATGGATGGAGAATCAGCCAGAGCCAGCTTTGCTTCTCCGAATGCATCCAGCCACGCTGCATGATGGGGATACCTTTCTGGAAGTGGTGGGATGAGAAAACATCAGCAGGGGTAGAAAAAATCCCACAGGGGCAAAATCGCTGTGAAGTCAGCACCCCAGAGCCAGCCCTGCCCAGCCCTGTGGGGTGGCACAGGGATGTGCCGGATGCAGCGGGGGCACCCATAGGGTCTGTGCACTTCGGGGGCTGGGGCTGTGCTGCCGGAGCATCCTCGAGGGCAGGATAAGCGTGTTTGCTCAGCTGAGAACAGCCCTTCCGTTTCCTTCCATTGGCGAGCATCAGGTGCAGCGGCAAGGCCACCAGCCTACAGCATTTCCTACCAGCTTAACCCCTTCAGGGCAGGAGCGGAGCCAGGACAGCCGGTGTGGTGTGGAGGGAACGCTGAGCCCAAGCACATGGGGCAGTGCAACTGCCCTGCTGAGTGCTGATGGCTCCCATGGTGCAGGGGCTGGTTCACCCTACCTGCTTTTAGCTTCAGCACACAAAAGCCAGCTATCAAACCTGTTCCTACACATCTCCTATTCCTGGCTCTGCCTTGTACAACCTCAGTTTCCCAACGCATAAGATGACACTGGGATTGTGTCAAATGAAAGGCTGAACCTGCCGGACAACGAGACACAAAGGGGCTGCTCCGCCATCAGCGTGTCTGGTGGGTTAAATGTTCAAAAACACCCAGGAGAAAACCACAGCCACCGCTCGGGCTGCTCCTCACACACCTCCCTGCAGCTCTCCTGCTAATTGCCAGCGATCAGAGCACACAGCGGCGCCCAGACCTCGCTCCTATCGCTTCCAGGATCACATGCACGTAAAACCCACTTCAAAAAAAAAAAAAAAAGAAAAGAAAAGAAAAAAGATTTTGAGCATAGAAACTCCTCCCAGCAAAGATTTGCGCTCATTCCAAACTGTTACGAAATGCCAGCGCTTTCCTCTGCCTGCCAAAAGCCCTCCTTTGATGAGATGAGAGCCATTATCAGAAGCAAAAATCGAAGGGGCTGAAGAACCCAAGGCAGGCTCCATGGGGCGGGACCACAGAATCAGTGATTTTCATCCTTCTCCACCATGGAGGCTGCAGATCATTAGTGCAGAGGGACTGGAGCTCGCTGAATGCCACAGCTTTTGGCACCCGGGGGTGATGACAGCCGGGTGTTGTTGGCTGCGGCAGAGCCCGGGCTGCGGGTGGCAGGGCCCAGCACTATTCATCCTGGGGCTGGTGTGTGTGGCAGGGACAATGCAGAGCTCCTCAGGGATTTTCTGACCAAGCTGCTCAGGGAGAGGGACGTTTCATAGATGTTATGTAGAACCGGCAGTTTTGCCATTAATTTACATGGGGAAATGGTTCCTTCCACGCAGGAGGAGATACCTGTTCCTTTATCTGTGCCAGACTGGACTGGTGTAGGGAAGAGTTAAGGGATTAGGACGTGAGTCTGGGATGTCAGAAACCACTTCAAGCCTCCACTTTGCAAAACTCTTATCTTGTGTCCCAGCAAGCTACTTGGCCACAGAACAACAGGCAAACACTGGGCCGAGCCCAGCTTTCACTCCCTGTTCTCCTCTACAAAGCCCTCCAACTGTTCAGGATGAGACAACTTCAAAACCTTATACAAAGCTTTCCTGGGATGGGATGAGGAGTGCCGGCCCTCCTGCAGGCAGCATTTTGGTGTATGCTGCATAGCACAGGGCACGTCAGCATGCAGCTCAGCACATTTCCACCGGAAAAAAGCACTTCCAGGTCAAGAGCAAGCGCTGGAAAGAGGCAGGTTTCCAGACAGCCCTGTGTGATAGGAGTCCCCGGAGCCACTGCCTGGAAGATGCTAACCCACCATGAGCCCACTGCTTCCCACCATGCTCAGCAGTCCCACCGCTGCTTGGGGCAATAACAGACTGCCTGCCTGGACCGGGGCAGCCCAGGGAGGGCTCATCCCTATTCCCTGGGCTATAAACAGGACCCCGCCGCCAGGCAGCTCAGCTTCCAGCGGAAGGAATGGCTGCAATGCGGGGGAGAGCTCGGCACTTGCCTGGTGCTAACAGCTGGCCCCAGAGCTCCTCGCCCCCTTCACCAGGCTGCATGCGGGGCTCAGGCAGCAGGTCAGGAATGAGCCCGGCTCCCTCCCTCCCAGCCCGATGCCTCCCCATTCCTGTGGGTGAGCTGGAGCCAAGTTTATCCCTGACACATCTCTGCTGGCTTCGCTGGATTTAGACCACAGATACGGTGCAAGATCAAAATTCTCGTGGCCCAAAAGGTCAGAGAAGAGTCATTAACGAGGAGAAGCAAGCACAGCCCAGCTGGAGCAAAGGCTCATGACATGGAGCATCCCCAAATCACAGGCACATCTATAGCTCTCCATCAGCACAGCCTGGAGTAGCTGCCAGAGAGCATGGAGAGGCCGTGGACTGGGTCAGAGGCCTCTCGTCCACCACAACTGCATCCCCTCTCTGCATAGCTACAGCCTCAGAGGGATCCAGAGGCTCTGGTGATGAGCAGGAGGGTCTGGAGGAGGTTTACATTAGCAAAGAGCGATCCGGGTGCCAACAGCCATTCATTACACGCACTGAAAACAAAGCAGCTAGCACCTCCACCACTACCATAGAAGGCACCTATGAGGGGGTAAAAGAAGTAGTGCAGCTCTGCCTCAGTGGGGAAACCCACGCCAAGTGGGGCATGCCAGGCAGTGGGGCAGTGAGCCTCCATGCAGCGGTCACACACAGGTACCTCTCCATGCACATCCTGTGCCACGCCTGGGCCCATCTCTACTAAGCCCCAGTCCGGGCTCAGCAGAGTGCCATCACCTCCCCACGATGGGGTCCCACAGCACTCAGCACCATCACGTGGCACAGGGAGCACTGCCCAGCAGCCACCCACCACAGCTGACATCGTCCCAGCAGCCTGCACAGCGAGACCCTGCTCTCCCCTTTGCCCATCAGTGAGGTCCTCTGGCCCTGGCACCACGTGTGTTTGACAACGCTTCCCCTCCTGCAGCAGCAGCCTCCTTCAGAGCCAGCACCGTGGGGCTGGCGGGCTGGGCGAGCTGCAAGGGGAGGTTGTCCCTGTCCCTGTCTCTGTCCATGTCCTCTCCTGTGATGCCAGGCAATGAGCTGCTCCGTGAGCACCGACGCTGCGTGCTGCATCCCCAGAGCCGAACTCCTCACATCACATTTCCACTGCGGAAACACCACCCCATCCTTCTCCATCGGGAAGGGGAACTCCTGACCCTCGAGTCTCACAGGTGCTGACCCCGAGCTGCGCACACACCGACTCTGCCCGTGTCCCCGGCACCATTAGCACTGCCGCGGCACCAACCAAGGCCGGGACCCGCGTGCTGCACGTCACCACCTGCTGCTGCGCAGCCCCGGGCAGCGCTCGGCAGTGACAGGCAGCACGGCCCCGCGCCTCCCGCAGCACCGCGCCTCACCGCACCTCCCCGCAGCGCAGGCACGGGGACGGGGCAGGTCCCTTTCGGTCCCGCTCCAACCCGGCAGCCCCGGGTGCCCGGTGCCACCGCCGCGGCGCGGAAACTCTTCCTCCCTTCAATCCCGGGACAACCACTTCCTCGACGAGCGCACCGAGCGCTCAGCCCCCGCCCGCCCGCCCGAACAACGCCAGCCCGCGTCCCGGCCGCAGGTGACAACACGCCCCGATCCCCGGCCCCTTCCCCCCGCAGCGCCCGGTGCCGCTGCCCGCGCCGCGCCCTCACCGCTCAGCCGGTCCATGGTCCGCACCGCGGGCAGCGGCGGCCGCCCCGGGAGGAGCGGACGGGCGAGTGGAGGAGCGGTGCCGGCGGTCCCGCAACGCCCCTCCCTCGGCGCGGGGCAGCCCCGGCCCCGCCCCGCCCTGAGCCGCGCCCGCCGGGTTGGTGCCCCCGCCCCGCCGGGTGCCGGCGGCTCCGGAGCCGGGGGCGGCCGGGGCTGTGTGCAGAGCTCGGTGCCTTGCCCCTGCCCCGGCGTCCTCACAGCTCTCCGGAGCCGCTCTGTCCTGGCGTCCCTCGGCTCTGCCTTGCTGCTGCCGCTGTGCCTCCACCAAGGACTGGGGGTTAGCTGCGAGCTGCGCTACGGGGCACCTGCACAGCGGGGCACCACTGAGCCAGCAGCCCCTTCTGGTCCACCCGCGCCCAGGCTGCAGCCCAGTCCTGCTCCCCCGGCGCACAGCCCCGCAGAGATGGTGCTCCCGTCCCTCCCTCCATTTGGGACGGAGCCCCAGTTCCCTCTCAAACCAAGGGGTCATCCCGGGCTGCAGGGCACAGCCAAAGCGGCACTGTGGGTTTGAGCACAGCGGCTGCTGTGAGGCCCCTGCTGCTCTCTGGGTCGCGGCAGCCACTCGGCACGTCCTGAGCGATGGCAGCCCGTGGGGGTGCTGCTGTCCCAGAGGTGTGTGCTGGGACTCTGCCCCTGTTCTGCTATCATGGCCGTGCTGGGAGTGGTGAGGAACAGTTACTTAATGCTCATCAAGTGCTTTGAAAAGTAAAAGCTCCTCAGTGATGTGGTATTATTATTATTATTATGAATTAACTGAAGCGCTGGCCCCTGCAGGTTTTATCTCTGACACTGCTGCTGGAAGTTCCTCGTAGCCCCAGACAGCCGAGCTTGATTTAGGAAGCTGTAGTTTATACGGGTGAAATCATTACAAACCCAATTGGCTCATTACTGCTGCACTAAAGCCGACAGCAGCGATTACCGGTGCGCTGGCACCACGTCCCCTCCCAGCCCCAGCACACGGCACAGAGCTCCCAGAGCTGTGGCTGCCGCAGGGGTCAGCCCTGGCAGCACCCCCAGCCTGTGCCCTCAGCCCCCAGGAGCCCCCGAGGATGGATGCGGAAACAAAGCTCGAGAAGAAAAAAGAAACAAAGAGCACAGAATTATCCGTGAGACTCCAATTCACTCTCAGGGGTGCAGAGGGCGCCTCTGCCACGTACAGTACTGAGAATCATACAGAGCTGCAATATAGAGATCTTTCTATGTATATATTTATAGGTATGTATATATTTATAAAGCGCTGCTTTTAAAACAGCCGCGCCTGCTTCTTCAGCTCGTTCCTCTTCCAGAGGGCCAGGCGGTCGAACTCGGCGATGGTCATGCCGAAGATCTGGTAGAACTCCTCCTGGGAGAGGTGCCGCTGCGGAGAGAGGGGCTGCTGGGCCGGGGCCACCACCCCAGGCTGATGGCAGCACAGGGCTGCAGCGGCGCTGGAGGGGGCCTGGCAGTGGGACCCCCCCCCGGGGTGCAACAGGGGACTGCAGCCTGCAGCAGTGCTCGCCCAGGAGATGCTCCTCGCATGCCCGTGAGCCCCTCACCGCCCCACGTGGGTCAGGGAGGGTAAGCCCCAAGGAGATGTACCCATTGGGAGAAACCTCACCTCTAACCGAGTCCTGTCCACGTCCTTGGGCAGCTGGTTCCTCCCCCTCGTCTTCACCAGGAGCAGCTCATAGGGGTAAATCTGTGCAGGGACAGCAGCACCATGGCAGCTCTCTACAGCCAGAGCTCAGCAATGGGGCTCCAGGGCAATGCGTCCTCCTGCCTCATTTTGGGGGACTTGAGTGGCACAGCAGGGCTTGGGTGGGACAAGGTAGAGGGGGGCTTTCTTTCAGGGTGACCCTAATCCACGTGTGTGGCTCTGAAAATGGGGACTTGAAGGTCTGCTGCTCGCTCCGCAAAGCCAGGAGTGACCCAGAGGTGAACGTGAGCTGGGAACACGAGCACAGCCACCCATCTCTGCATCGTGCCAAGGAGACACTGCTTAGCACAGGGCTGGGGACCCTGGCAGGAGGCCGGGGCTCTGGTGTGAGCCCCACGGTGCTGGGATGGGGCTGTCGGGAAGGGGATGGAGGGGGATGAAGGCAGGGTGAGGGCAAAGCTTCCCCCTCACAGGGCCTGGGCACACTTCTCTGGGACTTCCTCTGGGTGTCACCTCCAGGTGGCAGTCACGCCTGAGAGCCATCTTACCTTGTACTCTGTGGGACACAAAAAAACAAAGAGAGACGTGAGCCACAGCCCCCTCCCCGCCAGCAGGCCCCCTCCAGAGCTGTGGAACTGCCCCGCCTCTCCCCTTCTCCCTCAGGTCTAGATCCCATTTCTGGAGCTGCCTGCAGTGGGGTGCCAGCCCCACGGCACCCGCGGGCCCCCCGCCCTGGCCGCTGCCCAGCCCCGCAGCCTCACCTCGCATCCCCCAGTTGACGGCGTTGGTGCTGTCGTAGTGGAAAAGCTCCGCGCTGGGCGGCTGCGGGAGGGATGCAAGGAGAGAGGGAGGGGTGAGAGGGGGCCCCTCCAGACAGGTTTCCTCCCAGCACAGCACCTCTAATGACCCCGAAAGGGGAGGGCACCCCCATGGCTGGCAGTGGGAAAACTGAAGCACAAGCGACAAGGAAGTGACAAGCCCAGGTCTCCTAAGCTATAGGGTACGAAGCAAAGCAATGTGAGCTGCAGGACGGGGATCGAGATCTGCAGTGGGGCAGGCACTGCTCTCCAGCAGTGCCCACTGAGGGTTATTTGGGACTGGCACAGCCAGGAGTGGCAGCAGGCATGCAGGGAAGGGAGCAGCAGGAGGCACTCACCCTGTGCAGCCCGTTCCTCCTGTAGGCGGGGAGAGAGGCCGACTTGGAAATGAGGGGATCTGCAAGGAGACCACCATGGAGCGTGAGTGAGGGCACAGGGCCAGCCCGAAGCACCCAGCAGCACCCACACCTCTCCTTTCTTGACACGCCTCCTTGGCTGCCACTCCCATGCATGGCACAGATATGCTCCTGCATCCCCAGGCCAGCCGCTCACAGTCAGCTTGCATTTCCAGTATTTCTCCATCCCTGTCCAGCTCCAAACTCACCTGGCTCTGTTTCCTTTCTAACTCCTCTCAGCTTGTTTCTCCCCTAAATCCCTCTCCCATGGCAGCCCTCCCTCCTCCATCCCTATAGCCCCTTTCAAAGTCTTCTGCCCTCCTGGCTCTGCCCTGGCACAGCGCAGAGTTTCTTCCTCTCCCCACACCTCCCTGGTCCCAGCATGGCTCTCTGGGCTCAGCTCTCAGGCTCTGGTCCCCACAGCCGGGTGGGACTATGCCCCAAGGATGAGGGATGGCACACTCACCACTGTCAGCCAGGTAGTGCATCCGGGGGGCTGCAAGGGGAGCACAGCCAGGGTCAGGGGGTTCAGCACCCTGCACCATGCAGAGATCCACCCCCCCCCCCACGGTCCTCCTTGGGGCTCCCCAAGAAATTCCCACACAGTCCCATGAGAGCATGAGGATTGCAAAGAGCCTCAGGGGGAAGGGGGCCTCCTTGGTGCCCTCCCATTCTCAGCACCCTCCAGCATGGGACAGAAGGACAGACAGACGGACAGTTGTGCTTACAGCCATTGAGGGAGCCCTCATAGCCAGCCGTGTGCAGGGCCTCTCTGCTGCTGGCCGAGCTGCGGGGAGGGGTCCAGGGGTCTGCGTAGGAGTTGGAGCGTGCCTTCATCTCCTCCCTCAGGATCAGCCTGCCGATGCCGCTCTGGATCTGGGTACGCAGAGAGACGGTGATGCCGGTGGGAAGCATCCCACGGCACAAGGCACCTCTGGGCAAGGAGGTGACACACGGACTGCTCTGTCCCTTCCTAGCCCACTGCCACCCTCCGTGCCCAGCCCACCAGGCTGCGGGCAGGGACACCGCTCACCTTGTGCATGCCCCGCTCATAGCCATCCTCTTCGCCTCCTGATGAGAACCGCCGGGCACGGGGGGCTGCAAGGAGACATGTAGGGGGTCAGACTGGGGCCGAGACAGGAGATAGCCTCCCCCAGAGGCATGGGGACAGCCAAGTCCCAAGGACCGCTGGGATCTGGGGGTCACTCTGGCATATATCTCAGCTCAACCCCATCTTTGGGTCCAGGTGCAGCCCAGGGTGCTGCCCTCTCAGTGGGTTTCCTATTCCCACAGTGCCTCGGACAGCTGTTACCTTTGGGGGATCCCTGGAAGGACCAGTACTCTGACTCGGAGTGGTAGTAGGGGTCGGGGGAGTAGGCAGGGCTGTACTTGGACGACTGTGCAATGTCCTCACTGGTTTTGCTTTTGGTGGCTGCAGGGACGTTGTCTGCAAAAGAAGAATGGAGAGCTGTAACAGGGACACCACATTTAGAAAAATTCCACCCGAGGATGAAAGCAAACCCTCCTCTCTTCCCAGCACTCAGCAACAATTTGTGTTTGGGACAGCTCAGAGCAGAGCTGGAAATAACCCATTCTCAAACTGCTGACACCTCCTGGAGACAAGGATGCAGCAGCAGACAATGGGACAGTCACCAGCACAGGGTCTGGCACTCCAAGTAGCCTCAGTGCCAGCAGCACCATGTCCCCAGGCTGTCCCCTCTCCAAGGGCTACGGCTGCACAGGCACACAGCAGGGCTCACGCGGGAAGGGACAGAGGAGGGCACAGTCCCACTGGGGCAGCCAATGGGTCACCTTGGGAAGCAGCGAGGGGGGGGGTTCAGCCCCAGGGCCAGGACACATGTGTGGGGATGGGCACTGGGAGCATGCATAGCTCCTGGTCCCTTCCAGCTACCCTCGATGGCTGTCCTGGGGGCAGCAGGGGAAGGGAGGTGCAGGCAGAGCCCACCACCCAAGCACAGGGAACCTTGCCAACAGCAGCTACTTACAGCAGCAGTGCAGGCAGACAGCAAGGCGGTGGGCAGGTGGGAAAGGGAGCCCGTAGAGAGAGAGGAGACACGGTTACTACTTCGGGCAGCTGCAGCCCAGCTACACATGCCAGCAAGCAGAGAATGCAAGCCCTGCAGAGCCACGAACCACCCCAGGGTTCCTCCTCCCCAGCCTCCTGCACCTCCTGGATGCATTTCAACCTGCAGCAGCCATCCAGGATGGGCTGCTGGGCTCTGTGTGTAACTGTAAGCCACCATCTGCAGTCCTTTAATGGGGCTGCTCTGACTTCTGGTGTCACCCTCATGCCCTCTGCCACCTCCCTGTGTCTTCTCTCCCCCTCCCAAGGCTGCCCAATGCTGGCAGCCCTCCTCTCCACCCTGCCCCTTGTGTTGTGCCCTGCACTGCACTGCTCGGAGGGGAAGTAGCAACACCAACCCCAAAGCTCTGCTCCCAAACTCCTGCCAGCATCTCCCACTGTTCCCCTACCCACCGCCCACACTGAGAGCCACTGTGCCCGGCTCCCAGCTTGCAGACTGACCGTGCCGCTTGTAGATGGGAGGTTTCCTGTAGATGTTGCTCTCACCAGCAGCTGGATAGAGAAAGGAAAGAAAGGAGGAAAGAAGCATGGAGAGGAGCTCAGTGTGAGCTTGCAGCGAGGGCAGGACAGTGGTCCTGCAGGAGATGCTGCCCCACAACAGCCTCCAGCACAGCCCCAGCATCCAGCCAGACCCGGGCTGGATCCCACCGCAGCCGGGCAGGTGGCGATGCATGAGTGCCATGCAGCGAGCGCCCAGTCAGCATGCACTGCAGGGGGCACAGACGCACCACCAGCCCCGCCAGCCAGCAGCTGGGCACTGGAGGGGGAACACCTGTGAGAACCACCTGCGAGCTACCTGGGGCACAACAAACTCAGCCAAAGCCTCTTTCCGCAGCAGAGAGAGAGGAGCCAGCTGGGAGGGGAAGCGAGCCAGAGCCTGGTGCCGAACTGGCGGAGGGTGGAGGGGGCCATCCATAAAGCACCGACCTGCTGGGTGGGGGGATGGGGTGGGAGTGTGGTCAGGGTGTCCTTGTGGTGCAGGGTGTCTCCCAGCACTGGGGGTCCCATGGTGGGACAGAATGGTGGGGGGTGCCTGTAGTGGGGCAGGGGATGGATGGTGCTCTGCCTGCTTCCCGCCCACTGCCCCCCCTCTCTGACCCATCCCCATGGGCTCTGGGAGCGGGTGGTGGCCCTTACCTGGTGGCCCCCTGCAATCCCTGCAGAAGGGCAGCAGGCAGCTGGCAAGCCCAGAAGAGCCTGGGGGGAGGGAGCGGCGGGCCCTAGGGGGAGTATAAAATAATCATCTGTAAAGGGGGAGAGCAGAACGGCCCCGGCTGACACGCGTCGCCTCCTGGTCCTCGGGGTGCGGGCAAGGGATGGCTCTCTGCAGGGGCTCCTCAAGCTGTGTGGGTGGAGGAAGGGTGGGCAGGGGGACAAGAGGACAAGCAGACTCTGGAAGGCTCTGAGACATATGGGTGGTGGAGGAGGAGGGTTCAAGCTGCAGGTCCTGCTTATGGATGGCCTCTACCAGGGTAGATCCTGCTGCCAGCTGGCTCTAGGCAGGCGGCGGAGCTACGCATGCAGCACACAGGGGATGGCACATGCGGGCATGCGACACATACGGCACTTCCCCTGGGCCGGGGGCTCCAGAGCCTACCTGGAATGTGGAAATGCTTGGGTGCTTGGTATGAGGTTGGAGTAGAAGACCTCACATCTAACTGGCTATAGTAGGGGGAGCTGCGCCCGCTCTCTGTGCCTACATGGTGCCGAGCAGAAGCAGCCATTAGTGACCAAGAGAAAGAACAAGAGGCAGAAGAAAACGAGTGTTAAAGGCAGCAGTGTTAGAAGAGCAGGGGACGGCCCACGTGGTGGGGTGACGGGGTGATGTGGTCCAGGACGGGCCACGATAGAGCAGATGCCCTGCATCTCCTGATGAAGGCAGATGCGGAGGTGCCCCATTGGCAGCACTATTGGTGAGAGAAAAGCTGAGCGTGATGCAGTGGTGAGCAGTGCAGTGCAGAGATGGTGGAGGAGGCAACACCTGTGGACACGCCGCCTCAGGTTGTGCTGTGCATTCCCATCGAGCTCCAGATGCCAGGAGAGCAGGCACAGACACAGCGTACTCCTCCCCAGCCAAGCTCCGCATTCCGGAGCAGCTCTTGCAGCATGAGTGCTCCATGCACAACCCCAGAGCTACCAAGCCAGCCAAGTGGGCTGCTCTCCTCTACACTTTGCTGGACCTTGGGGCCTCCTCCATCCCCAGCTCTGGTCTGAGCCCCCTCAGCCTCCCCTTGCTGCTTGCACACAGAGTTGCAGAACCAGAGGGTGCACGCAGCACAGCAGGACACCACCAGCCCCCACTGCTCCTCTTCTGTCCCTGGCCCAGACCAGTGAGGTCCTTGTAGCCACAGCCCGAATCCTCACCTGAGCGGTAGAAGTGGTGGGGGGACCTCGGGATGGTGGGGGACATGCCCTGCCGGCTGTAGGTGGGGGAGTCGATGTAGCCGGGGCTGGAGGCTCGCCTCTGCCGGATGTCAAAGCTCTCGTATATGTCCTGGGGACAGGGAGAGGTGTGGAAGGTTAGAGCTGAGGGTGAGAGATGGAGGTGGGCATCCTGTGACTGAGGATGCTGTTGGGTGCATGTGTGTCCAGTCTGGGCTGGATTGGAGCGGTCCCCTGGGATGGGTCCCTGCGTCCCCCGACCTCGGGCTGGCATGGGGCAGGGGATGCTCAGCACAGCCCCGTGGTGGCAGCAGGGCGATGAAGGCCTGCAGTGCCATTACCTGTGAGTACGGGGAGAGGGTCCCCAAGGACTGGAGACAGCGGGAAGCAGAAAGGAGAGACAGAGAGAGACAGCGCATAGTTAACGGTGGTGGTCACACAGCAGCTCTGTTCCCCACACCACAGCCCACTCGGTGAGAGCAGATTCATGACAGCTGTTGGGGTGGGCAGGCAAGGGGTGACAAGCCCTGGGACCATGGATGAGAGGGATGTGGCTGCAGCACATTACAAAGCCCTTGCCAGGACTACCTCAATCCCCCCCTCTCTGTGGGATCTGTTCAAATCCTGTCCCTCTGTGCCCTCCTGCCCCTGGGCTGCCATGGGACCTCACTCTTGATGGTGACTTCAGTGCCTGCTGATGGGAAGGAAGCCTTGGAGAGAAATCCCCTGTCCTGCGTGCCCGCAGGGATCCCTGAGAAGTGAGCAAAGCCCCGTGCCATGTCCCCAAATGGGGGTCTGGCTCTGGGCCCGTCCCGGCTCAGTACCTCCCCATAGCTATATCTCTCCAGCGTCTCATCCGATGTGTATCTGTGATAGGGCTCGTACGAAATGAGGTCAGGACGCTGCACTTCGTAGATGGCTTTAATCTTGGGAAGAGCTGCCAGGTCTTTGTAATTAAGGATCTCATTATCCACTTTAGCCTAGGGAGAGGGAAAGACAGAGACAGAGAGGACGGAAAGGGAGAGAAGGAGGGAGGGAAGGGGAAGATGGAGCACGCAGTACACAGAACCAGCACGGGGAGCCTGAGCACCACGGCAGCGCGGAGAAGAGGAGAGCACAGGCAGCAGAGGGACAGGGCAGAGGGGGTGGAATGGGAGACAGTGGGACAGTGTCCCTCTGGGTGCTCCCTACATGCCAATGAGAAGAGGGGACATTACTCATCCATGCTGTTCCCAAACATAGAGGTGGGAACTGTCGCTCTCCCCTCCAAATCACCCCAAACCCACGGCCACAGCCCCAGTTCTGCCCTGTGGGGCTGAGGTCAGAGCTCTACTTACGCAGATCACTCTGTTGGGGGAGCCGATGCTGGAGCCGGGCGGCGAGATGGAGGTTTCTGATGTTCTTCTGTGCTGTGGAACCAAAAAGAAAGGACATGTGAGAGCCAGGCAGGTCACAACCGGGAGCAGCAGGCATGGCATAGTGCTAAGCGCTGCTCAGGGATGAAGCTTGTGCATGGTCAGGAACCACCCCGGGCTGGGACAGTGCCCCCACAGTGCCCAGGGACTCGGGGCAGCACTCGGGACCTGCAGCTTTCGGAGATGCTTCTGACTGCCACCTACCTTCAGCTTCTTCTCTGCCCGGGCTGCCTGCTTGCAGATGGGGTGCCACACCTCAGAGCCTGGAGTGCAGAGGGAAAGCGCGTGAGCTCTGTGCACAGCTCACACCCACTGCTGGACGTCACCCAGATGCTGTCCCCGCACATCCCCAGCCCCATCCTGTCCCTGCACATCCCAGCCCTGCCACCTCCTGCCCCTGCCCAGGGCCTGCTGTGCCCCAGTGGGATCTGTCTGTGCTGTCCCCAGCTGCACTAAGCTGTTGGTGCCAGAGGTGTGCAGCCGGGAATGGCTCCTATGGGGGCTGGAACAAGCTCCTGCCAGAACCAAAGCAGCCGAGCAGAGACGGAGCCTCAGATCCTCAGCGTAACCCAGACAAGGGGGAGATGGGACAGGTGGGAAGGGGTGCTGGGCTCCCCTGCACTGGGGACAGCCCCCATCACCGCGGCAGTCCCTACCTGTGAGGTACATCTCCTCTCCTTCGGTGAACATCTGGTGGCAGCGCACGCAGCGGGCGCAGGTGGGGTGGTAGTGCTTCCCGCCCGCCTGCAAGGGAACAGCCTGAGTGGGGCAGGGCCTGGGTATGTTGGGGGCAAAACCTCAGGGAGACCAACACAAAGTGGAGAAACGGAGAGCGTGCTTCATGCAACAAACAGACCTGACCTGCAGGGCTGGGAGCCCTGGCTCAGGGCACCGCCCCACGGGACATTGTACTCCTGCAATAACCAGAGAGGGTGCGGAGTGATTTAGGGCAGCAGAGGGAAGATGAGGCTCTCGCTGATAATGGGAATGGCAAAGACAGGAGGAGTTGGAAACAGTCTGAAGCGGGGAAGATCAATAAGAAAATCTGATGCGAAGATTAGCAAGAAGTGCCACAGGGAAGAGATGGTTGCCCGTGAAATCAGCAAGGAACTGATCTTCCCAAGGCACAGATGGCAGCCAGTGGCTTCTCTCCTCTGGTTTGTGCCAAGAGGGACCCACCATCACTGTGTCAATCGAGGGACACAGCTGTAAGCAGGGGGAAAAAGAGACTGAAAGCAACTCAGCTAATCCCCAGCTCCTAAACACCACGGCCAGTGTGCCTGCAGCCCCATATTTCCCATATGGGAATAGGAATATGGGCTGCTGGAGACAACTCGTGCTGGAGACACGGGCCCCCGATGGCTGATGTGCTGCTCCGCTGCTCCTCTGGTCCCTCTTAGAATCGGGATGTGCTGCAGCCAGGTGAGGTCAGTGCTCTCAGACCCCTCAGTGGCTCAGCGTGCTAACACTAAGAAACAGCATCACACCTTTCCACACACCTTTTCCTATCTGGTCCAGATGTGCTGCTGCAGCAGGCTGGTAGGGAACTGTGGCCGACCTGGGAGCAGGGGGCAGCAGGGCCCCATCCATCGGGAAGTGCAGAGCCTGAGCAACCACCCACCCCTCCGAAGATGGCCATCCCAGCTGTGTGCATGCCTTGCCTGTTCTATACCGATTCATATTACAGCTCATAAGAGGGTGGCAGAAGCTGTGGGTGGCAAGATCTGCTCGTTATCACTCGGGGTCCCTTACAGACTCATTAATCATTCGTGCCTGGCCGCACAGCTCCAGCCCTTCGGAAAGCCCAGCAGCTGATGGATAGCACGGGAAAGCTCGTTAAGGACTCACATTATTTAAAGGCGCCCTTTTCATTTCGCGCTCTGCCGGAGAAGAAGACTGGAGCCCTGGCTCCAGGGGGAAGCTCTCAGGCAGGCACTGAGCAGTGCCAGGGGCTGCACGGTGCTGCCCAACACTGCCAGCGGGATCTGAGCTCAGGGCTCTGGCCTCACCCTGGTCCTCTCTGGGGTTTGCCAATTGAGCCGCCCTGTGCTGGGCAGCCGGTCCACAGCAGCTGCTGCAGTGCTGAGCTCACGTTCACAGCAGCCAGCAACAGAGTCTGAAGTCAGCAGAAAGCATTCCTGGGCAAAGGCAGCTCCTGAAGAAGGATGGGAGGAAGATGCAGGAGGGCCCTGGCTGCAACCTCATGGGAGGTTCCCTGGCCAGGCCTGATGCTCTCTGCTCAGCTAACAGGGACTGGGTGGGGAGTGAGCAGTTCTTGTGGGTGATCCAGGCTGGAGGTGCCCTGTCCCAGCTCAGCAGCCTCCAGACCCCTACTCCAGCTGCTGCCTGCACCACTGCTTCTTCAGCCCACAGCCCCTGGTGCGCGGCTCACTGCAGAGCCAGCATACCCTGGTTTTGGGAATGCTGCTCCCTGTCACTGCGCTCTGGGATGGCAGAGAAGTGCATGCAGTGCTGCCCTGGGAGCATCTCCCCCCACCAAGCAGGAAGGTCTCAGCAGCAGCTGCGCACACTTTCAGCATTACTACCTCCCCATCCTGCCACAGCCCAGCTCCACGGCAACACCAGCAGATCTAAAAACCACAGCATGTTTTATTCTGACATCTTTCTCTCTGCCTCCCACCTTCTGACCCTTTGGATTACAGTCAGACTGGGTTTTCCAGCCTTTTATCCCCTGCAGACGTTTGGGTAGGAAGAGTAAGCATGGCTGCATCCCCCACTGCAGGAGCAGGGGCTGCAGAAGGACTGGCCCTGAAGGACAACTCCCCCCTCAGGCAGCAATTCCCGCCTGCCTGCCTGCTGCAGGCTGTGCAGCTGCTCCATTGCCTCAAACCCGTACCATGGCCGCCTGCACTCATCTTTGCTGCTGGATCCCCATGGGATCCCTGCATCCCACAGCAGCTCTGCACAAGCAGCTCTTGCTGGCCAGAATTCTGCTGATGGGCAAAGCCACCTCTGGATCTGGCCCAGGACAGGGCCTTGTGGGGGAGCACAGGGATGGCTGCCTGTGGGCAGGGTGCTGCAGGCCTCACCCAGGTGGGTGGCTGTGCCGGATGTGTTTCCAAGGCAACCAGCAGGCTGCGAGGGATGTGCTTGCAGGCTGGGGATGCTCTGGAGCCGGGCATGGTGGCAGCTGGTTAGAGCTGGAGTACCCATGTGTGGTGCATGTCCAGGGCACTGGGTGCTTTGGTACCAGACCCCAAAGGTCTGCAGTGTGGTGCTGCTCCTCCTTCCACTGCCACCTTCCAGACAAAGGTGTCCACAAACCCACTACAGGGACAACCACGGCCCCGAGGGAGGAATGATGTGATGAGGATGATGAAACTCCCACAGTTCCCCAAGGCACACACTTCTGGGTGGGACTGTCCCTATTACAGCCCAGGACAGGTGGCCATGGCCCCAGGACTCACCTCCAGGACCCTGCCACTGATGTACCGGTCACACGTCTCGCACTTGATGCCGAACTGCGCGTGGTAGTCAGACTCGCAGTATGGGACTCCGTCCCTTCAGCAGAGGAAGGAGATGGGTGAGGCAGGTGAGCCAGGCCAAGCACCTCCTGCACCACCAAAATCCCCCACACGCCTTCCCACTGGGCTGTCACCTGCTGCTTTGCCCAGAGAGCACCTCCCCATAGCCGGGTGCCCACAGCTGGGTGCCCGCTGCAGCCTCAGCAGCCAAGGTTGGACCAGCCAAGCTCAACCAGCAGCACTCACTTGCTGATGTACTCTCCGGTGAGGATGATCCCGCATGTTTGGCACTTGAAGCAGCTGACATGCCACTGCTTCTCCAGTGCCAGGAGGGACTGGCCCTGCTTGATCTCCTCCTTGCAGCCTGCGCAGTCTGGAGTAGGGGAGCAAAAAGAAGGAGGAACACATGAAACTTCTACCCCTGAGGGATCATTCCTTCACCACAGATGGGAAGACGCCACCTGCCCCTCCCTGTCCCCAAAATCAACAAGGAGGAGAGTCTTTCTGCTGGAGCTGGCACCACCACGGCACTGGCCAGGGCTCCCTGGGACTGTGCTGCCCAGGGCTCCCTCGGGGCAGAGCAATGGGAAGCGCCTGACAGAGCAGAGTAGAGGAAGGGCTGTGCTCTCCATCACCGCATCCGGCCCCACCGTGGTATTTACGAGACTCCCTTCCTTCCCTGCTACCCTTGGCTCCTGCCAAGGCTGCGAGCAGGAAGCACATGGGCCTCAGACCCCTGACCTTGGCTTCTCATCCTCTTCTGCCCCGGTGCAGCAAATTCCATGGGGTTGCTCCTTAACCCTCTCCTTGCTGCCCTCCTCCCTCCTGAGGCACCGTGCAAGCAGAGCAAGGCTATCTGCACAGCCCCCAGCCTCAGGCAGCTCTATACCAAGCCCTTGCCCACAGGGCAGAGCTGGGTAAGACCCTGGCAAAAAGTAGATGGGGCAGCTCAGTCTGGTCCTTCACTCATACAAGCACCCCTTGCCTGGTTTTCAGGTTGCTCCCCAAGCTGGAGCTACAGGGAGAGGCACAGCACCCTGCTCCCAGGGCTGTTCTGCAGAGCACAGCAGCAGCCCCCCGTGGCAGCCCTGCAGAGGCGTGCCTTCCCTGCCATCCCCCTGGGTGGTGGTGCCAGGGCTCCAAGGCACCACACATCTGGCTGCTGCCTGTGAACAAAGCACAGTGCCCTTGAGTAACCCTGCTCTGCCGGCCGGGGAGCATTGGCTGGAAGGGGTGGGAAAAGAGGAAGCCGGCGAGAGGCTGAGCACATGGCTGCCCTTCCCCTTCCTACGGCCCCGCTAAGGGAGGCAGCGGGCTGCCCCCGGCAGCTTGTCCGTGGGACTCAGGGTGGGGATGGAGGAAGGTGGGGAAGCCCTGTGCTGTGCTTGGGGCTCACCAATGCAGCCACATCCCCAAACTCAGGAGAGGTCACGGGGAGGGCTGGCCAAACCCATGCAGTGCAGCCTTCCCACTGGTCCTGTGGAGTTTCAAGTTGGTATCAGCAACACAAGAGAAGGAGCACAAGCAGCCTCGCACGGGGACAAGGCAGCAGCACCCACCCAGGTCACACACAGGGCAAGGGAGTTTCCGAAACCAGCAGTGACCTGCAGCCCTGGGTGGAGATGAGGACTGCTCTGCTCCTCCTCCCAAATCTCTATGGTTGCTCTCGTGCTGTGCTGCATGCCAGTCCCCAAAGCCCCTCCCATCCTCAAGCACCAGCACCTGTGCCCAGCACCACGACAACGATGACGGGCACAGCCAAAACCCTGCTACAAAACAAGGGGACAGGCTTAGAAAGGGACATCAGGGAGAGCGCACGCAGCCCTGTCAGCCTGAGGAGCAGTGCCCGCAGAAGCCCCTGGGGTCCCTCACGTCACACCCTGACTTACGGCTGGGCCCGTGGATCTTGATGGGTTTGGTGCTGATGAGCGAATGGGAGCAGTTCTGGCAGACGCAGTCCTTCCCACTGAATGTCACCTTGTCCCCGATGGGGAACGGCTTCCTGCAGCCGAGGAGAAGGACAGGGACACGTGAGATGAAGTGGGGGGAGATGAGCCCCCAAAGCAGCGTGCCCCCACGAGTGCCTGCTGTCCCACCTGCAGGTGCTGCAGACGAAGCACTTGGGATGGTAGGTCCTGCCCAGCGCCGAGATGACCTCCCCGGTGATGAAGTCCCCGCAGCTGTCACAGCGGGTGCCGTAGAGCTGCTGGTAGTCGTGGGTGCAGATGTACTCCTGGTTCTTGAAGAAAAAGCCCGACTGGGCCAGGTCGCAGCCGCACACTGCCGGGGGGGGACACGCAGCCATCAGCAGAGGGCTCGGCCCTGGGACCCCGGGGGCAGTCGGTGTGGGTCCCACCCCGCAGGGCCGCCTGTCCGCGGGCATCGCGGAGGGTTCCCCGCTGAGACCCGCCCCAGCACCAGCAGGTGTCAGTGTTGGGCCGCGCGGCTGCGGGATGGGGCTCCCGGAGGAGCGGCTCGCACTGCTGCTTGTCCGTCAGTACCCAGCCCAGCCCCGCTGCCCCCCCTTCGAAGGGAGCTGCGGCTGGTGCAAGCTGCCTTCAACTGCCCGTCAGAGTGATGCAAGGAGACACGGCAAGCCCTGCTTCTTGGTGTCATCTCCCTCTTACGTCTTTTCCATCTACAGGGACCCTAGAAGCATCAGACCCTGGCAGGCACAGCAGGGACAGCACATGGACCTGCTCCTGGTACACGATGCCCATCACCCGTCCCACCAAGTGATGGGGTGCAGGGCAGGCAGGCAGCCCCCAGCCCTTGGGTGGCATCGGGAAGCAGAAGCAGGAGCACCTGAGGAAGAATCAGGCCCTGTTTGCTGGGGGACCCAGAGGACATCCTCACAGCTGTGCCATGCTCCTGTGGACACGTGGGGACAAGCTTCAGGGCTGGCACGGGAGCTGGCAGCAGCCAGTGGCAGGGGTAAGGGCTGAGAGGGAAGGTGAGACAGGAGGATTTCCTCTCATTATTTATTCCCTTTCACTCGCAGAGCAGGCAGCGAGCTGTGCCAAGCTCTCCAGCAGCTCTGTGCCCTTTGAAGCCAGCAGCCATCTGAGCAAGCAGCTTCCCTCTGCCCACAGACACTAGAACTGGGGAGGAGCGGGGAGGGGCTCGGCATGGGCCCTGCACCTGCACATTGGCCCCCAGGTGAGCCAGGGCTGCTCACACCATGATGGGGACAGGATGCATCGGGGTGGTGACAGTGCCAGGGGACTGTCCTCTCCAGCTGAGTCCTCGCTGCCAGGGGGAAGCGGCAAGACGATGGCCAAGGGGACAGGCTATGTGCCCTGCTTAGCACGGGGTGCTGGGAGACCTTTAAAAGCCCTGGTAATGAGATGCTTTACAGTGCACAGAACCAGCCAGCGGCCTGCTGGAGAGCGGCTGCTTTAACAAATGTGCTGAGGAGCCCTGCAGCGTCAGTTCTGGGCCGTTGGCTTTTATAGCTCCACAGCTCTGTTCTTGCACCCGCCCTCAGGGGACAAGCAACCTCTCCCCTCTATTTCCACAGCCTCCTGGGGCCGTTGGGTCCTAGCTGAGCACAGGGTATCCGCAGCATCTCAAGCACAACTGTGCCATGTGCCTGCCCTGGGCATCTCCCCTGCTACAATTCAGCTCAGCCTCCTCCTGTTGACCTGAAGGACACAGCAGCCCCCCAGATGAATTTGGTGGCATTTGTGCAGCTCACAGGGAGCAGCAGCGCCCAGGCGTCAGCCACCCCTGCACACAGCCTGGTGATGCTGGCATCGCTCAGGGACACTGCCAGCGCTGCACTGACCTGCCCCGTCCTACCTTGGCAGGTGAAGCAGCGGATGTGGAAGTGGTTGCTCTGGACGCGCACCACCTCGCCCTTGCAGGTGTCCCCGCAGCGGTAGCACTGGATGACGGTGGAGCCGCTCCCAGCGGTGTAGGGGTTCTGTTGGTAGGGAACTGCTGGCAGGAAAGAGAGAGGGGAAAGTGGGAGGAAAAGGGTCTGTTAGCACTCGGGACACAGCTTGGCCAGGCATCAAGGTACTGACAACCCTGCTATGGATAACGATGCTGCAGACAGACATCCAGGGCAGGAACTGGACCGAGCAGAGGGGCTTTCTGCTGGCTCAGCACAGCCCCCAGACATGCACTCAGCGAATGCTGCAAGGAGGAGCTCCTGCTTTCCCTGCTCCACCTGCAAGTGGCAGCTCTGGGCTGTCCATTGCCGTGGACTGTGGGCACAGCCAAGAAACAGAGCACTTGTTTGCTGAGAGTTCAGAGAGCAACTTGCAATTTGGGCAGCCCAGCTATTAAGGGGTAGGGATTTCAAAGGGCTGGCGGCTTCCTGACCCAGCACTGAGCTGCGTTCCCAGGAACAGGAGAAGCAGTTGGTTGGAGATGCGCACACCCCACGGGGCGGGGGGACAGGCGTGGGACAGAGGAGTGCACTCATGGCAGAGCTCTTCATTCAGCGAGGGGCAGATCGGGTGACAGGGAACAGAAACAGCCCATTATGGGCTCGTAAAGCACAGAAAGAAAAGTCAAGGTGACATTAGAGATGGTCTCACGGTAAAAGCCCATCTCAAAGGCCAAGTGCCCATGGACACGCTCAATGAACGTGCAGGGCTGCAGCGCGGTGCCGTGCCTTGCACTGACCCCAGTAAGGGGTTCCCATCATGGTGGGGTGTCCAGCACAGCAAGAGTTACAGCGCTGGAACATCCCCCGCACGCATGCTGTGCTCGCACTGCGCAGAACAAGGCAGGAGCCGAGCCCTGGGACACTGCCATGGCAATCCACCGCCGGAAAAGCGGCGGGGGGAGCGGGGTGGTGAGAGGCTGCGAATTAAATCAACACTTCAGTAAATATTAATAATAATAAAAAGGGGGGAAATCGGTGTCAGAGAGTGCAG
This sequence comes from Numida meleagris, assembly GCF_002078875.1. Classification (NCBI taxonomy): domain Eukaryota; kingdom Metazoa; phylum Chordata; class Aves; order Galliformes; family Numididae; genus Numida; species Numida meleagris. The sequence goes on from NC_034420.1 coordinate 7,991,600, forward strand.
GAATCACTTGTTTGGGGCTTCTGGTCTCCAGGGGAAACTTCTCTGTGGCCATAGCAACGTATCTCCAAACCCCCGCGCTTGGTGGGAGGAAAGGAAAAGGGTTTGAGGACAGAAGGGCACCTATGGCCACATCACGGCACTGGCATAGGTGACACCGACAGCAGCTCCTATCCGCACCCACAGGGATGGGCCAGGACCCGGCCCCGAGCCCCGCTGCCACCCTGACACTGCCTTCGTTCGGAGCTGAGCCCAGCGCTCCTGATTTGGGATTAACCTTGGCCTCGCGCTGGAATTTTTCGCCAGGAACATTACGGCATTGTTTCACCGGGGCTGTGCCTGGCTGGGAGCGGCCCCACGCAGGAAGTGTCACACATCCCTGCGGCTCCATGTAGGGGACAGCTGAGCGGGGCAAAGCTCATTACACCCAAATAATCCCCTAATAATGTAAGTAGCATTAGTGGCCTCCAGGCTGGGATCCAGCAGCCGGGGCAAGGGGGTGGGCACTCCGTTAGGAATGCCATAATCTCACCTCGGTTTGCTGCTGGATAGCAGGACACTGAGCTGGCTCTGCTCGGCGATTAGTGCCGCTGTGCTGCCCAGGGCCGGGGCTGCTGCACGTCCCTGCTGGCACCGGACCGGCAGACCCACAGCGGCAGCGCACCACGCGTGGGCACGTGGCAGATTTCTGCTGATCCGGATTAAGGTGGCACCTCCGGTCAGAGACCAGTGCCCTGTGCTGGCTTGGCTGTATGCAAACAAGGAGGCTCAGGGCCCATGCTAGAGGAGAGACAGTGCCACCAAACAGCAGCAGAGCAGCTTTGTGCCACCCCCTTCCTGCATGGCAGCACACCAAGGTGCATTGCTAAAGATCCATCATCCCTTAGGCCAGCTCCTACCCTCATCTCCCTCTCCTTGCCTGTCAGCTCTTCTAATTGCAAGGCCAATTAGGCAAGCACTGCTGCAGGTGGGTTTTGTACCATTAGCAACAGGTAAAGGGAAGCTCCCACCCAGCTCAACGCTGTGTTTGCTATCAGTATATTTATGAGATAGCATCTCTGCAGGGCGATGGGGAGGCCTGGTGTAATTAATTACCGTTAATTAATACTTGCACAATGCTCGGACTGTGAAAAAAGCAAAGCATTCACCCTTTAATTAATAACCAGAAAACTGAAGCGGGTGGGTGCTGCTGCGGCTGGTTTGCAACATGGGGATGCAGTGGAACTGGGAGTGGTGACTGCAGCTGGGCAACTTGACCCCGCAGTGCCACGGCCCGGGGGTGGGTGGAGGTGAAGGCCAGGCTGGGGCCGGGCGGCTCGGGAAGAGGAAGGCAGCGCAACAGGCAGAGGCGTTGAGGCCAAGGGGTGGCGGTGAGTGGCCAGAAAGGAATTCTGCTGGAAGCACTAGTGCTAAGAGAGAGGTTGGGGATGCACTGCGCCAGCTGGGCTGGGGGGCATGAAGGAGACCCTGCGGGGAGATGGGGAGGGAGAGGCAGCACCCTGGGGACAGGAGCCTGCGCCCCGAATCACCTCGTCCCGCAGACAGAGCAGGAGAGCAGTGGGAGGTGAGGAGCAGGATTTCCCCACGCTGCAGGAGCCCAGCTGCCCCCATGGGGAGGAAGGGTGGGAGCCGTGGATGTGGGTTTCTCATCACGGTGGGGCTGAGGGCTCGTCCTGTGGTGGACAAGGGTGGGAGGAGCTCGGCCACAGCTCTGAAAATGCTGTGGGAGGAAGGGATGGACGAGCTGGGAGCCAGGCGGTGCCGTGGGTGTGCTTGTACTCAGCCCTGCTGTTGGGAAGGGCACTGGGGCTGTGCACAGACTGGCAAGGCACAGTGCAGGTGTGTGCATCCCAGCTACACCGCACCAGGAGCCAGCTGGAATGTCACCAAATTGCCCCAAAATAGCCGAGGGGCTCTGAGCACAGAATCATTAGGGAGTGCAGGGTGTGGGGCAGGTAGCGCTGGGATCCCAGCAGCCATCTACAGCTTACAGTGAGTCCTCAGTGTGCTACTGCCCTAATCCAGCCCTAATCAGATCATGGCCAATTACTGATCCACCTGCCCTACACTGTCCCCCCACCCCATGTCACCTCCCTCAGTGTGACACAGGACATAAACAACACGTGGGTGCCAAGGGCGGTGGCAGCAGGACGTGGGATGTGGGTGCTACGGATGGGGATGGGGCCTGCCGTGCTGCTGTGCTCCCCAGATCTCAGCCCTGGGGGTCCCCACGGTCATGTCAGGCTGCAGCTGGGAGAGGGCAGCGTGCTGTCACCACCATGGTGTCACTGCTATGCTGTCACCACTGCTATGGGTGACACAGGTGGCACCCGGCTGGTGCCAGAGCCTCGTGCTAGCGGCAAGGGCACAGCAGCACCACGTGCCAGGTGGGAGCTGGCTGGAGGAAACACTGCTGCCACCCCAAAAAGACAGGAGGAAGGTCAGGCACTGCTATGCTGGGGGGGGAGGCTTAAGGAGAAAAAGAAAGAGGACAGAAAGAAACAGGGGAAAGCAGACGGAGCAGTGGATATTCCGGGCCCTGCCTGTGCAGCTGAGTTAGTTCCTGGCCGTGTTCATGGAAATTATTCTCTAAACGTGAGTGCTGAGGAAGCTGGCGATTGTCCCCCACGCTGACCCAGCCCCAGCCTGCAGGATGTTTACTTCCCTGCCAGGACCATGGGAGCCCAGGGACCCACTGCGGGGTCAGCGCTCCCTGCAGGCAGATCCCCAGCACCCAGGGACGTGGGCAGTGCTGGGTGAGGGGCTGCTGGAAGAACCCACAGCCAGGAGCAGCTGATGTTCTCCAGATTGCTAAGAAGGAGAGGAAGAAGCTGTTCCTCTGCTTTTTGACGCTGCTGGGAAACACGAGGACCTCGATATGGGGCAGCACAGCAAAAGAAAGCACTCGGTCGCTTCCCTCCCCTGGCCCGAAGAGAGCTGTGAAGAGGAAACCCCCAAATGACCCAGGGAGCGCAGCTCAGCCCCAGCCCCGCAGGAGCACACCTGTGCTGGCAGCCCCGTGCCGTCACCACAGGGTCACCGTGACACGAGCACACCCAGAGCACCACTGACGCAAACATCATCTGGGAAAAGCAGCCCCACTGCTGCTCACAGGTCGAGCACGAAGCCCTGGGAGCACCATCCCCAGCTCGGCCCCACGCGGGTCCCTCGCAGCCATGCATGGCTCATGTTGGTGTGTGCCCGCCGTGCCCGCTGCCTCGCTCCCATCCCCACCAAGCGCTGCCGGGGCCCTTTTTCCTAGCCAATTCTTGTTCAGCTTGTCATGGCAACGAGAGCTCCTTGAACTGCTGCTGCAGCCTGGTGCTAGCGCACTGCTCGCCCGCAGACATCGCAGCAGCACGGACCCCCATAGCCTGAAACTGAGTGCGAGTGGGACCCTATGGGATGGGAACAGCCACCGCCGCTCGCCCCTGTGGAAATTGGGTGGGAGAAAGAAAGAGAACCCCCCAGGAACCTGGGGTACAACCCGTGCAGGCAGGCTGTGCATCTCAGCGATGCTGGCGTGGTGTCTGCACTGAGTGTGGCTGTGGGTACGCAGTACTCAAAGGGGAATCGCAGGCTCCAGGAGCGGCAATCAATCTCCGAAAGGCACAGCTTGAATTTCACAGTAACTATTTAATTCTCCTCCCTATTATCCCTGAGAATATTTTAGCAGTTCTTGGCGGCTTGGGGAGAGGAAGAGAGAGGATAGATTGCATTTTAATTAATAATGGCTGAAATGCTTTGCTGCCCGGTGCAGGAGCAACGGTGAGCCTGAAGCAGGGACTTATACTGAGTGGGAGGGGACAGCACCGCGGTCCCTGGGCAAGAGCGAGTGGCATGGAGTCCTGCCTCGGGTGGCTCCGAGCAGGAGCAGGGATGCTGCACTGAAGACCCCAGCGGCAAAGCGGGAGCAGGCTGGGGGCTGGGGCTGGGTGCATGCATCCCAGGACACCGCCCGATCTGAGCTGCTCCAGCTGAAGAGCTGGCAGCAAAGCCTTCAGGCTGAACCAGAAGAAATGAGGGAGCGTTAGGCCAAGCCTCAGACATGATGTGGATGTGCATGTTCAGCGTGCCAAAAGGGAAACAGAGAGAAACTGCAGGAGCTGGTGGGAGGAGAGATGTGAGGGCAGGGTGAGGCTGCAAAGGGAGTCTGCAGAGGGGCCTTATCGTGGTGCATCTCTGCCCAGCACCTCCAAGCTGAATCCGCTGGAGGAGGGTCGCTTAAAGACAAGAGTGGGGACACGGCACGGGCCGGCGGGGCTGGGCAAGCAGCTATCCATTCACTTTGCTTTTGAGAAAAAGAGCAGGGAGAGGCACGTGTGTGTGAGGCAGAGCGAACACAGCATGAGGGCATCCCCAGGGCTGAACCCAGCACACACGCACTGCCCGGGGCTCTGCTTGCCTGGGTGGGAGTTGAGAGCACCATGCAGTGCCCCGAGCAGACAGCGGCACACACACACATCAGCCCTTCACTTGGGAGGCTGGGAGAACGCTGGATCCCAGCCCAGAAAGCCCGAACACACTTCTCTTGAAGAATCACCTCTGGAAGCGGAGGGCTCAGCCACCCTTTAGGAGCAATAATCAGCAGGAGAGACACGGGGGGACACAGAGGGGCAGGAGCCACCACGTACCCAGCCCTGCCGCTGCCCAGCTCCCACCGCAGCCGGCCCTGCAGATGTGCAGCGCTCCCCGAGCTCAGCGCTTTGGGCTGCAGGAAGGTTTGTTTGAGGCGGATGAGGAGGGATCCCTGCTGCGAAGCTGACGATGGAATTTCATCCTTACATCTGGTTCAGCTTAAAAATCTTGCCCAGGCTGCTAGAGATACCAATAAATTGTGTATGAGCGCGGGGGAGTGAGGCGGACGAGTGTGTCCTGCGCTGATGATACACCACACATCCACAGCGTGGGGGCTCCAGCTCTGCCTGCTCCCCAAACCGGGCTGGCGAACGCACCCCAACGTGGGCACAGAGACACGAGGGTGACCTTAGTGGTCCTATGTGGGTCCCATCAGCCCCCTTCCCACCACTGCCACCCCCTGTCCTGCCTGCCCAGGGTGACAGTGACCATGAGCTGGCCCACAAGGAACCAGCCCGGGGCCGGCCGGAGCCCATCACCTCCCCCAGATTTTATTCATGAGGCGTGACAAGTGGGTGAGCTGCAGCAGCGCAACACTCACCCAGCAGCTTCTGACAGCGCCTTGGCTGGGGACAGAGCCCAGCCCCAGCCCACACAGTGCTATTTTCTGCTCTAAGCGGGCTGGGCGGGTTTGGGGCGTCCACGTGCATGGATGGGTCCCCAAGTCAGGGGCTCCAGATGTGCGTGGTGGAGACTGAACTGGAGGAGTCAGTGCCAGGTCGGGAGAGGGGCTGACTCAGTGGAAGCGCTCAGCACGGCCCCTCACACGCACTGAGACAGCCGGGACAGAAAGGAGCTTATTGCTGGCTGATGCACGGAGGGATTTTCTGTTTGCTGCTGTGTTTCGTATCTGCGGCTTCCCGTATGGAAATGCTTTTTCCCTTTAACCTCCACCCACGAGCGCCACGGATTTTGTTGCAGTTTTCAAAACATATGGTGCGTACATCAAAAAACATAAAGGATGCTATATTTAAAATATTACAAAGCAAGCCAAGAGCCAGCATTTTTTTAAACTGGGGCAGCGTCTGAGAGTGAGAAATGTGAGGATTTAGGATTCTCTCACCCAGATCAGAGAAAGAGCCCCGTCAGATGAGCTGGAGGCAGGCTGATGCCCACTCCCTGCCCTTGCTGATGTACTGTGTCCCAGCACGGCTAACTCGGCTCAGCATCTGGATGCTGCCTGGAAGGTGGCTGGTACGTGATGCTCGAAGAAGACAGCTCTAAACTGTAATGCACTAAGCTAATTTCTTCCTGTTTCTTCTGCGATCTGCTGATTCCCTGATGGGCTGAATGCCTCCTCTATTACTCCGCTAATCGCTCCGTGCGTAGCATCATTTATCTGGCCAATACAAGCACTGCAAGAGAGATGAATTCTCGCTTTCTGCAGGCACAGGGTAGAAGACAGAGCCTCCTCCATGTCATCGCTCCAGACACGGAGCTCGTTCTCTCATTCTGCAGAGTGTGATACGCTCATTTGTTTTATTTTAGACCGTATTCATGCTGGCATTGTAATTCCAACCTGGGAGACTGCGTCATAGCCAGGGAATGAGGGGTGGTGGATTTGCTATTTTTAACTCCTTCTACTCCAGGGAGGGAACTTGAAATCAAATCTCCATCCGGAGACACTGTATAGATATTAATGCAACAAAATGGGAATTCGGACTGGGGGTGACAGCTGGCAAAGCGAGCCCCGGCGTCACAGAGGGGACACTCTCCCCATAAATAGGACGCACCAGAGGGGTATACGTTACAGGGCAGTCTCACTGCCACCGGTGCGTGCTCAGAGGCTGACGGTTGCAGACCAGCCGCCACGCAGCCAGTGCCATTCCAGGGGATGAATTACAGCTCGGGGCTGGCAGCAAAACGGCACCAGGAGCTTCCCCAGCAGGCTCCACATTCCTCTCTCCACTCTTCTATCCCAGGAAGGTGCTGTCTAAAACAACTGGGATTTGGGAGGGGTGCTCCACAGCCCACAGCTGCGGGGTGAAGGACGCTGCCACGTCCCTGCTAAGCCACTAAAGCGCAGCAGAAGAGACAAAGCACACCTGCGGTCACTTGGTGTGGACATCCCACAAAGGCCATGAAAGCCCCCCCTTGGACAAGGGCTCAGCACAGCCCCTGCGTGGTCCTTGCACATTACACGGGCAGCACAGAGGGTGTTTACTGCCTTCCTTAATCTATCATAATCCCCGCTCTAATTCTGTTGAAGGTAGCAAACGGAGCCTTTAAGTGGTCATAAAAAGATTGGCCCGCCCCCCACCCCGCACAGCTTGGCGGGACACCTGGCTGTCTGCTGGTGTCTGTCTGTCCCACCCCATCCTTTGTGCCAGGGGTTATGGCAAAGCTCTGCGGGACAGAGCATCTTTTACAAACTATAAGCTCAGCCCCTTGCAACCACAGAGGTCAGCAAGGTCAGCCAGAGCAGCACTGGAGTGGGCCACGCTGCTGCCCAGGTGAGGCACAGCCGCGCGGGGCTCTGCAGGGCTGCTGCAGCTCCCATGCAGGCTGCTGCCGGCGCATGCCGGTCTCGCCCAAAGCTGTTAGCATTTATCTTCTGCCATGTGTTGGTTGCAGTTGGCCGGAAGCAGAGCTTTCGATATTAAAAGACAGCAGTTTTTGTTCTTTGTGCCATCTGTATGTTTGTGTATTTCCCCTATCACCATAATTAGCAAGCTGGGCTCCAGCCAGGCTCAGGAAGAGATCTTAGTAGACATCTTCCCAGCAATTCCAACAGCTTCATCGTTTCTCTTATGGCTCTCCTAGCACGGTCCCCTGTCACCGAGGCTGTCACAGCTCCAGCTGCCCCCACTGGCACGTGGCAGGGGCAGACAAGCTGCACTCCAGGGAGCATCGGCTCCAGCACCCGGGGCACAGGTGAGGGACAAAACCCAGTGCCAAGAAAGGCAGCAGAGGTGTGCACGCTCCTGCCCAGTCTGTCTGCACGTACCCTGTCAGATGCCATGGAGTGGTGGCCCCAGGCTCTGCCAGAACAAACCTTGTCCTGATCCCTTTTGGGGGTGCACACCAACACAGCTCACCACAGGCTTTTTGCAAAAACACGAGGATGAAATAAATCACCATGGCCTCAATGAGAAGCGGTTCACGGCTGGAATCTCCCTGCAGCTCCAAAGGAAGCTGGCCGGGACACATCCTGCTAGCCGGGGCCAACTGCCTCGCCCCACAGCAGCCCCCGCTTCCTTTCACTCCAACCTGGCCGCTGCTTGAGACATCCCTGCTGCCGGCCCCGGGGTGGTCAGGGCCCTGCAGAGCCCCCCTGGCCCTGGGTTTCCATCCAAGCCACGCAGCGCACAAGCAGAAAGGCAGCAAGGGTTGGACTGGATGATCCTCACGGGTCCCTTCCAACTCAGGTTATTCCATGCTGCTGCTCCCCCACTGCAAACCCAGCACAAGGAACAGCAGGGGGAAGGGCTCTGTGCGTCGATGTTTGCAGAGCGCTTGTGTTTGTGCAGCTCTGCCAGAAGGAGCCGGGATGTGCAGGGATCTCCTTGTAGGACCATGGGAGAGGAGCGCTGCTGCTCCGCCTTGGCAAAGCATGCTCTGGTTTCAAGCTGGCTGATAAACAGACTTGAGCTACATACACAGACAGCTGCCTACGGCAAACAGCAGGACAGAAATGTACAAGCAAGTTTGGCAACTTTATGTGAATTAAATGTGCATTTAATTGAGATTTATAAGGGAGGTTGCAATTGCAATTGATTATCAAAACCAGATTATGTATGGGGACTTAGCAACTATACAGGAGATTAATGTTGTTTCCAGAATAAATCTTCAGTAAATATATTTTTCCCCCAGTAACCAGCTAATAACACGTCACCCTAATTATCTCATGAAAGGGGCACAGAAGCTTTGACAAATGCTGAAAGAAAATGTTGTCTGCAAAGCAGCACCAGAGACACAAAACACACTCTGCTTCCAAGCCACGGCTCAGCTCACGTCCCAAAAACCAGAAGAGAGCTCGAGAAGAGACACCTGCCCAGGCTGGCCTTGCCAGCACCCCTCCCAGCCCCAGCACAGGGAGCTGCATGGCCTCATCCCAGGCTGACAATGACCAACCCCTGCCCCGCTCCACCCCTGCCTGCACAGCAGATGCGCCATGGAGGTGTCTCCAATGACCCCACCCTGGCAGGAGGGAGTGGGCATCCTTCTGAGGGGCAGGAGGGCATCCTGCTGCTCCCCAGGGCTGGGGTGGGCGCAGGACCGCTACTGCGGGATGCAGAGATGCTCCGGCAGTCGTCATGGCAACGCTGGTACACAGCCGGGGCGAACAAAGCTGATGGAGAGAAAAGGGGAGAGAGGAAAGAAAGGGGGAAAGCCAAAAAGAAGGAAGGGGAGTCAGGTCTGCAATAATGCAAGAAAGGCTGCAGCAGGAGGGAGTGATGGGGTGAGAAAGCACAAGGATGTGGAGGGGGGAGGAGGAGGAGGAGAGCCGCCTTTCAGTGCTCACCTTGGGATGACCTCTGGGGATGCGACCCAGGGCGCGCACCGAGCTATACCACTGCGATGGTGCCCATCAGCCCCCGCTGCAGCTGTCCCAAAGGGTCCCTCCAGGGCCATTCTCCTGCTGGCAGCCTGAGGCCATGCTGCAGGACATCCTACACAGGTGCCGGGAGGCAGCGCTCTGCTACAGAGCCAGGAGGAGCCCTTCCCACACCCTGGGGCAGAACCCCGCACCAGAGACACCCTTAAAGCAACAAGTAGTGAGAGCCTGGGCAGCTGGGTCCAGTTCTTCAGCACCTCTCTCCCTCCACCAGCACAGGGGGATCGCCCAAGCTGTGGGTCTGATCCCAGCCCCAAAAGGGTGGGCCATCTCCACAGCTGGTTGTCGGAGGAGAAGGGCACGACGCTCTCAGATTGTGCTTCATACCCCCAGCTGCATTCTGGGCCCCCATGTGCAGGACATGGGGTTCCCTGCTGCTGGGACAAGGGGCTGGGGACGCTGGGTGTGAAGGGAACAATGCGGCAAGACGAGGGAGCAGCATCGCTGAACAATGAGCTCTCCCAGGTACACGCAGGGGTTTGCACAGACATAATCCTCCCCTCCTCCTTCCCACACTCGTGCTCTCCTTGGCTTCTGCATACGCCCAGAAACCGACTTCAAAAGGCACGGGGGGGCTGCCAGCGCGAGGAGCGGCGGGCGGGCAGACGCGGCTGTCTGCTGCTAAAAGCCCTCAGTGCCTTTCATCAGGGCCTGGAGAAAAAAAGGCAGAGAGCCTCTGCTGCTCAGGCTGGAGGCAGACAACCAAGACTGGCATTGGGTTCTGCTGCCCAGCAGTGCTGTGCTCCCAATGGGGACTGCTCCCTCCCACTTCGACAGAGGGAGTCCAGCCCTCCCTATCCCACCGCCCGGCATACAGACATAAATAAATCCATCTGTGTACAGTAAGCACCAGAGATCCTCTTAACCCTCCACGCTCTCTGCTCTGGGCTGGGCTAAGCGCTGCCTGTAGGGGAATGGTGATGCTGTCCAGCACAGCCCAGGCCCAGTGCTCAGTATGCCCACACCAAGGTCACTGCTCCCATCTCTGAGCACACCAGCACACCCCTCCTGTCCCTAGCAGCCACCTTCCAGCTCCTCATTAGTGCCAATTAATGGGCGGTCAGCGTGCCCAGCAGAACTGGCATTTTTCAGGGAACAAGTCCCCTTTCATGAGGGATAATCAACACCGGCTTTGTTGTGCGTGCTCTCAGCTTAAACGAGCCAAGGACTGCCTGCCAAGGAGCAAAATTATGTTCTGAATCAAACCCTTTGTGCCACCAGAGCCATGTGGGACACCAGGAGCCAGGACAGCCACAGATGACCTTTCAGTAAGGCCTCGATTCACCCCACACCTGAGGGATGCTCTGGGACACTCCCATGCCCACACCTCCCCCTGCCCACACCCCAGGGGCTCACAGCATCACCAGGAGCAGTGCAGGATGCCACCACGCTCAGGTGATGGCCAGAGTGAGGACAGCGCCCGTCTAAGCTGGGCTTGGACTGCAGCTCCTCTACTACAATGCTAAATAAAGCTGTGAGCTGCAGAACTCCAATGGAGAGCAGCAGCAATCCCTTTGCGAGAGGGCAGCAAAGGACCAGGGACCACACGCTCGCCAGCTTCCCCAGTTACGTGCCTTGCTGATGAGGGGAGCAAACACACGTGGGAAAAGCAACCATGGGGGAGCAGGGCTAGATGGCCTGGATGTGACAGGCAGGCACATCGGACAGAGGACTCTTGTTAGCGCTGTTTCCCTGCTGCCTGAGCGGGGGCACAGCCAAGGAATACTTTCCAGCAGCCTGCACCAAATGAGCCCTGCTTTACATGGCTTTAATTGCCGGGGGCAGGACAGGAGCGCAGCAGCAGAGGGGCTCAGGGAGGACAGAAGGGTGCAGATGGCCTCTGCTGCAGGACAAGTGCCACGCGCTCCCCAGGACAGGAAGCTCCTGCCATCCCATGTCACAGGCACCAGGACCCCACGTGTCCCACAGGTGGGGCACCAGGCACAGCCCCACGGAGTCAGGGATGCAGGGAGCAGCACAGCCACAGCAGAGCTCTGCTGACTCTGGGGGAAGGAGAGCTAGGATCTGGCAGATCTCTGAGCTGACTCAGAGCTCCGAGTGCCCAGTGGCTCTGCTGTGCCAAGCGCAAGCCAAAGCAATTAGCATTTCTTGGAGACACTTGGTGTAATCTTCCCTGAGTGATGGGGAGAGCTGCCACGAGGGCTGCAGAGCCACACCAGCAGTGATGCGAGCCAGAGCGGGGCTGTCCCGCAACGGGGTTGCTGCTTCATGCAGCACAGGGATGCTGTGCCCTCACCACAGCCCCAAGCCCACATCTTGCCCCCGGGTGCTGTCAGCCAGCAGCAAGGCAGAAGGCAGAGGGAGCCTCCTCCCCTTCCTGGAGCACAGCCCACTTGGGAACGGCGACATTTGGGGAACGCCAGGGCCAGCCCTGTCTGTCAGCTCCGAGGGAAGCGCTCAGCCCAATCCCTGCAGTAGGGAGGGAGGCTCAGGGAACCACACCAGAGCAGAAGCCAGCCCGAGTCAGGGATTATTTTTAACAGCTACTTGTAGAGCACAGCGAGTGCAGGCAGGAGAGACAGCTCACACTGATGCTTGCCCCATCTCTCCCTCTGACATGTGCAGGGAGCATAGCTCAGATCCAGGCTTTTTATAGGGTTTCCCACTCCTGCTGGGCACGCAGCTCAGCGGCTCGGTATGACCACACCACCCCCTCTCCCAGCAATCACTTGCATGCCGTTCACTGAAGTCTTTCCATTCCCCTCTTGCTGTTTCCTCTTCTCTCCTTATTAGGGATCCACCTACCCATCCATCTACTCATTCTCTCCCTCTCTGTGGCTATTTTTAAAATGTCATAAAAGCTTTCAACTGGTAGCATCCTCAGGGATGCAAGGGATTTTGTATGTAACCCATCACAAACTGTCATCACCACATAACTCTTCACGCAGACAGTGACTTTAAAAAAAAGAAAAAAAGAAGCAGAGGAATGGAGAACATGCACACTGGGTCGCACAGCTCTGCCTGGCCAGCAGGACCACACTGCTCCTGGGGACAGCTGGGACAGCACAGCCAGGTCCCTCTGCAGGAGATGCAGATGGGTTCAGGAATGTTTTCCCACTGATTAAGGGCTCTGAGTTGGGATTTGCCCAGCTTGGTGTCCTGGTGTTTGCAAGGAGATGAAGGGAAGCTTCACTGCTGGGAAGATGGCTGTGTCTCTCCCTGTGCGCCCAAGCACATGGCAAGCAAGGCAACTCATGTTGCATGGTTCCCACCATGGCGGTAATCAAGAAGACTGAGATGCCCAAGAGGTGGGAGATGAGCCATAAACAATCATCCCCAAAGACACAGAACATCCCAAAAACTGAATCCCAGCAGACAGCCTGGATGACACAGTGATGGCCAAGGTTTCCTAATGAACTTCAACCTGGAGGGAGTGCAGGCACACTCAGAGACCACAGACACACTCCAACAACACCGGGAGAACCACTTTTCTCTCTCTGATCTGATCATTCCCTATGAAAGAGCCTCCTCCCACAAATCTGCCGTGAATAGCAAGGAAGCCTTTACCTGTGCCCCCACGCACACCCCAGCAGCTTGGTGGGAGCTGATGGGCTCTGCCCGGTGCTTTCAGCGGCAGGTCCCTGCTGCAGGCTGCCAGCAGCGAGGTGCCAGCTGCGATCAGACCAGGCACAGCCTGAGCAGCATCCCGCTGGGCGCTAACGTCACAACACGCTGTGCCATCAGCAGCAGCCAGGGCCCTTCTCCATTGGTCCAAGTGCACCCAAGAGCCCCAGCCCAGCCACAGAACTCTCAGATGACACGTGGGTGACGCAGCTATTTATAGCAGTTGGAGGGAGCTCAGCTTACCTTGCCCCCCCTTCTCCATCCTTCGAGGGCCGGGAGGTGCTGAGGTGGGGGGTTAGGCAGGGCACCCCTGTGCCACCAGCATGGCGCGGGCAGGGTTGGCAGGGACCAGCACTGTGATACGAGCAGACAGCAGCTGTGCAGAGCTGGGGAAGCACTCTATTACACTCTGAGGATTGCAATCCGAGCAGAGAGAGCGAAAATCTGGAGCAGAGCTGACAGGAAAAGCCGGCACTGAGCCATGCAACATGCCTGTCCACCCTGTGTCCTGCCCTTATGGACTGCATTTTGGAGGTTGCTGAGAGCAGCAGGATTGGCACCTTGCACTGGGACCTGCCCCAGCCAAGTGGAGCTTCTCCATGCCTTTGCTGCACTCCGCACCTGATCGCTGACATCCAGCTTGCAGTAGAGGCTCAAGCCACAGGCAGCTGCCCTGGGTCCCTGCTGGCAGCCCAGAGCCCTGCTGGCACAGGAGCCCGTCCCCAGGCACACCACAGCTCTGGCACAGTGCAGCCTGGTGATGAAGCTGCTCACAGCCCCAGCTGGGCAGTGCTGCAGCCAGGGGTGATTTAACGTGCAAGCATTTAGTGACTCAGAGCAGCAGGTGGAGGGCAAGGCAGCAGCAGCAGGGAGCAGCCTTGCCCAAGGCCAAGGCAAGTCCTTGGTTTGGGAAGGGGGTGCCAGGGGAGGCAGCCACCTCCTGAACAGCCCTGGGGCTCAAACAAACTGCAGCTCCTGCCATGCTAGAGTAGCAGGCTCACACACAGATTCCTGTCCTCTTCCTCCCCTTTTAAAGCTTTCGGAAGACAAATCCTTGGCCAAGGGGGAAGCAGCCTCCCTTGCCTGGGCACCCTTCTGGCCCCCCCCACCTGTGCAGGGAATCTGGGCTGGGGAGCAGCTGTGGCAGTGACATCCCCATCACAGCGCCTGACATGTCTCAGCAAGCGGAGCTGAGCGAGGGACCAGCCCAGCCCAGCCCCAGCCATTTATAAATAACTCCCTATTGCCAGCGCCCCGGGCAGGACAGCCCTCAGCGGGACGCCTCCATCGAGCCTGGCAGAAGGATGGATGCAAAAGGAGCAGCAACACCTCCAGGGCTGAAGGGTACACGGCACAGGGGGGTGGGAAGGGCACGCAGTGCTTGCATTGCGCTTCTGTGAGTGAGATGCTACACGTGCCACGTAGGTGTGGTACTGCAGAGCCTGGTGTGGGCACGTCAGGAGCTCGCACCTCCAGTCCTGTGCTGGGTTATGATCCCCCTGTGCTGAGGAACCTTGCTGCAGCTCGCTGCTGTGAGAACAGGTCAACCCCCAAAACGTGAATACAGACTGCAATAGACTCGGGCTGATCTGAGAAAGGCTCCGGGGGTGGCACTGCACCAACAACACAGCCTGGTGCTCCCCACCATGGGGCACCGCTTGCCAAGGAGGAGCGAGGAGGTCAGCAGGATGGCTTCAGACACGCACTCTGCTCTTACACAGAGACACCCTCCTCCTGAGGACTTCTCCAGTTGTCCGAGCTTCAGAAACATTTCAAGATGGGAGTAAAGTAGAATGTGCATGAAGGAAAAAAACAAGTGATGCTCGAGGCTCAGAGAAGGGCTTTGCCAAGGTAAAACGGGTAAGAAAAAAAGGAAGGTCAGGAAAGCCACATAAGGAAATCATATTGGCTCCTCTTTCTTTCAGAACTCTGCCCCAGGCAGCAGAGAAAGCACATCAATTCCCAGCCCAGAGCTCGTGGCTGATAGTGATAAGGCATTCAGGCTATACCAGAACTGAAAAAGGCCTGTATCAACTACAGCCTATCAAAAATCTGAACCACCATCAAATATATGGGAACCATATGCTCAAGTTTGCTGCCACACTTGCTCAGTTTGGTGCTATTAAGCTTCAGACAGCCCTTTTCTGGAAGGGGAAGCATGTTCCATGGGGCTGTTCTTCAGGGCACTCGGGCAAGCTTTCTGGGGCTGAAACATCTGGAGTTGGGCTCTGCCTTCCCTCCAGCTGTTGCAGTCACTCCTTGTCCCCCTCCACCCCACAAAATCCCCCGCTCTTTCCCATCTCTCTCCCACCACCAGCCCACCCCCAGGATGCCTTCCAGAGGTGCTGCAGCGCTCACAACTGAGAAGCACTGATGTATTTAGTCTAAAAATATCTGATTAGATGTTCCAAGCACTTCATTATGGCATCACCACGATAGGACTGCGGGGTCTGGCAGGAGCTTGGTGGCTTTGCCTTTGCTCCTTCGCAGCTCTGCTGAGCACAAGGGCAGCACCACACTGATAACAGGACAGTCTGTCGTTAGTCCAGCCTGCTGGCATCACAAATACAATTATCTGGCTAAACCGATCGTCACTCTGTCATTAGAAAACTTGCTATTTATTTTATAAGAGCATGGCAGGCCCTTGAAATAATTCAATTGCTCCAATTGACTTTACAGCATGCACTTCATTGGCCTGCAGGGCCACTTTCCATGGCTTCTGCTCTTCGAAGGGCAAACTGCCAAGAAAGAGGGTTTGCAGGAGAGCCCGAGTGGAGCTCGGGGAGAGGACAGAGTCCATCCACCAGCCTGGGGATAGAGAGACTGCGTGGGCACTGGATTTTCTGGCACTGAATTGAGCACCTTTGATGGCTCTCTCTTTGGTTGGCTGTGCAGGAGAAAGGAGAGGATTTGTACTGGGGTGTTGGGGTGGCAGCAGAGCACTGGGTGTTGAGAGCCAGGAGATCCCCTTGGCACTGTGAGCTCAAGGGGAAGAGACGATTGCATCGTAACCATGGGTCCCTCAGCAGCACCACATCCTCCTTGGCTGGTCCTGCCCTGCTGGGTGGGGAGATGCAGCAAACCCCCCCACCTGGTGAGCCTATGGGGCAGGGCTGGGGTTCCCGGAGATGCACAGCACCGTGTGATTCCTCTTTAATTACACAGGGACTTAATAGAGTTTGCTGGTAAACACCTTGTAACCACATGTGCCTGCAGATTACTGGGTAATTACGCTTAGTGGATCATCGTGCAACAGGGAACACGACTTAAGAAAGACAAAAATAACCAGGCAAACACGTTGCATTCATCAGTGTGTCATGAAGCCTTCCTGCCCAAGCGCCATGCTGCCCAGCCCTTCCCCACACCTCATTTCTGGGCCTTCTGAGACCAGTGGAGCTGTTGCACAGGGATCTGAGAGGTGCTGGGATGTGATGGTCTGAGGAAACTTTCCACCTCACACACCAAAGCCCCCACAGACTTCCCCATCCTCCAACAGGTGGCAGCTGCTCCAAGGAAGCAGGGTGGGATGGATGGGATTTTCCTCCCCCCAGCTTCTCAGGGAGGGTCTGGAGCCCAGAGCTCAGGTGGTTTTGAAACAATTTTAAGGGATGCTCTCTAGGGCAAAGGTTTGTACCACAGGATCCAGCTTCGGCAGAAACACAGCACTGACAGACCTGTTTGGGAATGCATGAATCCATTTGCAACCAATTAGCAGTGCTAACCGGAGTGGGAGGTATAAATAGCGGAGCGAATGTAAATATCAACACGGTGCCCTCCAAACGCTCACGGCCGCGTGCCAGGAGGCTGCGTTCCCAGACAGCACAACCCTGCACCCTCAGGTCCCCTCACTCTGCAGCCTCAGGATATGAGTTTACACCCAAGATCAAGGGCCTTCTCCTCTGCCCCTTAACAGCAGCATTCTCACATGGCTTCGCCTTTTCTGCACGGTGGGAGAGGAGAGACATGGGTCCGTCAACCCTGGGTGCAAAGCAAGTCCCACTGCATGCAGTGATGACATCCTCTTTTTCACCCCTGACAACAACATAACCAGTGTCTCAAGCATCAGCACAGAGTGGAGGCTCAGGAGGCTGAGCACAGCTGACCTGCAGGCACAGCCCTTCTGCTTCGGAGCCCTCGCTCGGACAGGAGAATCCCTGCTGAGAACAGCAGAGCTGCTCCCCAGCCAACAAGTGGCAGCGAGCTCCTGAGCCAGCAGCTGCTGGCAAAGGGCTGCAAGAGCCACTGCAGGTCGTAGCCAGGCACCACAGGGTGACATCCAGGTGGCACAGAGGATGCTGAGAGTGCTGGCAGGCACACACAGGCCTGAGGGCTGCAGGCTGGGCAGGGAAGCAGCAGGACAGCTTTCAGCAGCTCACAGCAAGCACAGAGCACACAGGTGGAAGCCCCAGTCCTGCCCCTGCTCTCAGTACCATCCAGGAGAGGATCGTGCCATTACTAAGAGACAAGCCAGGATGTGGGTACAGCAAACTCTGCTTTTAGCCCCTCAGCTATCCGCAAAAGCCTGGAAGCCCAACAGAGCAGAGCCCACTGCCTTGCACAGTTCTTGAGCAGGTGTTGTCCCACAGAGTGCCCACCCCCAGTGATCAGCCCACAGCACTACACGCAAACTGCAGCTGCAGCAGCTTCCCACATCTCACCAAACTATGTGGCTACCTGGGAAGGGGAAATGGCAGCACTTAGGCAAAGCCAGATGAAGGCTCAAGCAAGATTCATGGTGCCAGCCTGCTGCTGGGAGACCCATAAGTCAAGGCATGGCCGAGTGATGCCCCCAGGGGCACTGAGTGAGCTGGTGGCAGGAGGAGATGTGGCTCCCAGGGGGGTCCAGCTTCACACCCACCAACCTGGTGGCCTCCTCCTATTGAATCATAGGAGAGCACCAGGCAGGATGCACGTGTGGCTCTGCTGGCACCTCTCTCCCCACATGGGAGAGGAATAAGTGAAGCTTTGCGGTGTAATCAGATAGTTACGATACGCTGGCACTATAAACAACCCTTATCACTGTCAGCATCCAAGTTGGCTATTAAGAGCTGGAAAGGAACCCCCAGTAGGAACTATGATTTGTTGGAACAGGCATAGAAGAAGCCTAAAAGCCCCATTTGGCCACTACAGTCACTGACCCCAGTAAGCACCAAGAGCCATTGCAGCTCTCTGCACCAGACCCACTACCATCACTCAGAGCTGTTACCAGGCAGCCAACAGGGCTGGGCAAAAACAGGTCGCCAGCAGCCCTTACCTGGACGCTGCCACTCACACTGCCCCCAAGAAGGGGACCAGCTCATGTCACAGGCATGGCTCATGCAGAGGGCACTCGGAAAGTGTTCACACCTCTAACGCAGCCCTACAGATCTGGAATCACCTGTTCTGTTGCTTGCAGCATGCCAAGACATTTTTCACAGTGTTTTGCTTGGGAACCACCCCAAGCTCTCAAATTGAGAAACCTCAGCACAGCAAAGGGACAGAGAATTCTCTGCCCTGCCACTTTCTGCCTCCTCAGTCCACATGGCCGTGAGGACCCTTGGAGGGACAGCACCTTGTCCCAGGAGGCAGGTGGCAACCAGCACCAGCTCTGGGGGCTCGGTGGGGTGTGCTTGTGAAGGAAGGGACCAAAAGTCTGCTAGCAAGGTGGACACAGCTGTCACCCCCCCCAGCAATGAGAAGAAACTGACTGTGACTGGATCAATCTTCCCAGACTTTGCAACAAGGATGCAAAACCAGGAGTAACCAGACTGAGAGCAGGTGCCAGTTCTCATCTTATGCAGCACATTTCTACGCTCTGCTTCTTTAGCAATTCTTACGTAGTGCATGAGCGCCTCTGTCCCCATCTCTCACCCGCGCACAATAGAAACACCCACATCCCCAGCTGCAGAAGGCACATGCTTTTCTGTACCACATCTGTGCTTTGCTCAGGTCCCCAATTTCTGGGTACCCCCTTCCCCTCATCCCCATCGGCTGCTCCCCCAATGGCTATTTATACATAGGCACAGGCAGCAGCAAGTGAGGCTGCTGCCTGGCAGAGTGCTCCTGGCTCCCTCTCACCATGTTGCATATCGACATTTTACTGCATAATCTGCCCTCCAAGCCCAGAAATGCAAGCCAAGAAGTACTCAGGGGAGATAAGCACCACGGCTCAGCCCGCACGAAGGGAGCACCAGCAGAGCCATGCTATGTCAGAAAGCAAGAGGCAGAGAAAAAGATACCCAGCCCATGCGATGTGTCAGCCCCGGTGTCACATTTTCTTTCCGATTCCTCCCTGCCAGCTCCACGCAACATCAGCCCTGTTCCCATAGCAAAGGGAAGGGAGAGCCGTACTTACTGCTAGTGCTCATCTTGCCGGTCCTCCTCTGCCCTTCTCATTCAACAAAGGGGGCAAAGCCGCTCTTTAAATCCTGTTTCTTCTGATAGCGGGGAGGAGGTCGCCTCTCCCCTTGCTAGAAGAGATCCCTTCGTGTTCCCGTTAAGGCATCCCCAGCGCTGCGCTGCCCGCTCCGCCTCGATGCCAAGGTCAGGGTGACGGCAGCGGGGCGGGTGCCCAGACCGACCCGGGGGAGCGGCCCCAGGCCCGGCGCTGCCATGCACTGCGGAGCGCGGCCGCTCGCTCCGATCTTATAGCGGGGTGTGGGGCCGCGCGGTGCCGCGCCTCTCCCCGCCCGC